>NW_027182355.1:0-300000 GCF_040938575.1 Ambystoma mexicanum
ATCACATCTCATGCTATAGGAAGGATCTCAGGTTTGGTATAAGCACTGAGATATCACATCTCTTCTATCGGAAGGGTCTCAGGATTGGAATGGGAAGGAGTTGGATATTCCCATCTCATGTTATAGGAAGGGTCTCAGGTTTGGTATTAGAAGCATTGAGATATCACATCTCATGCTATAGGAAGGGTCTCAGGATTGGAATGGGAAGGACTTGGATAATCCATCTCATGCTATAGGGAGAGTCTCAAGTTTGATATTAGAAGCATTGAGATATCACATCTCACAATATCGGAAGGGTCTCAGGATTGGAATGGGAAGGAGTTGGATATCACATCTCATGATAAAGGAAGGGTCTAAGGTTTGGAAGGGGAAGGATTTGGATATCACATCTCATGTTATAGGACGGGTCTCAGGTTTGGTATTAGAAGCACTGAGATATCAAGTCTTATGGTATAGGAAGGGTCTCAGAATTGGAATGAGAAGGAGTTGGATATCACATCTCAAGCTATAGGAAGGGTCTCAGGATTGGAATGGGAAGGAGTTTGATATCACATCTCATGCAATAGTATGGGTCTCAGGTTTGGTATAAGCATTGGGATATCACATCTCATGCTATCGGAAGGGTATCAGGATTGGATTTGGAAGGAGCTGGATATCCCATCTCATGCTATAGGAAGGGTCTCAGGTTGGAATGGGAAGGAGTTGGATATCACATCTCATGTTATAGGAAGGGTCTCAGGATTGGAATGGGAAGGACTTGGATATCACATCTCATGCTATAGGAAGGCTCTCAGGTTTGGAAGGGGAAAGAGTTGGATATCACATTTCATGTTAGAGGTAGGATCTCAGGTTTGGTATTAGAGGCATTGAGATATCACATTTAATGCTATCAGAAGGGTCTCAGGATTGGAATGGGAAGGAGTTGGATATCACATCTCATGCTAAAGGGAGGGTCTCAGGTTTGGAAGGGGAAGGATTTGGATATCACATCTCATGTTATAGGAAGGATCTCAGGTTTGGTATTAGAAGCATTGAGATATCACATCTCATGCTATCGGAAGGATCTCAGGTTTGGTATTAGAAGCATTGAGATATCACATCTCATGCTATCAGAATGGTCTCAGGATTGGAATCGGAAGGAGTTGGATATCACATCTCATGCTAAAGGGAGGGTCTCAGGTTTGGAAGGGGAAGGATTTGGATATCACATCTCATGTTATCAGAAGGATCTCAGGTTTGGTATTAGAAGTATTGAGATATCACATCTCATGCTATAGGAAGGGTCTCAGGATTGGAATGGGAAGGAGTTGGATATCACATCTCAAGCTATAGGAAGGGTCTCAGGTTTGGTATAAGCATTGAGATATCACATCACATGCTATAGGAAGGGCCTCAGGATTGGAATGGGAAGGAGTTGGATATCACATCTCATGTTATAGGAAAGATCTCAGGTTTGGTATTAGAAGCATTGAGACATCACATCTCATGTTATTGGAAGGGTCTCAGGATTGGAATGGGAAGGAGTTGGATATCACATCTCAAGCTATAGGAAGGGTCTCAGGTTTGGTATAAGCATTGAGATATCACATCACATGCTATAGGAAGGGCCTCAGGATTGGAATGGGAAGGAGTTGGATATCACATCTCATGTTATAGGAAAGATCTCAGGTTTGGTATTAGAAGCATTGAGACATCACATCTCATGTTATTGGAAGGGTCTCAGGATTGGAATGGGAAGGACTTGGATATCACATCTCATGCTATGGATAGGCTCTCAGGTTTGGAAAGGGAAGGAGTTGGATATCACATTTCATGTTAGAGGAAGGATCTCAGGTTTGGTATTAGAGGCATTGAGATATCACATCTCATGCTATAGGAAGGGTCTCAGGATTGGAATGGGAAGGAGTTGGATATCACATCTCATGCTATAGGAAGGGTCTCAGGTTTGGTATAAGCATTGAGATATCACATCTCATGCTATAGGAAGGGTCTCAGGATTGGAATGGAAGGAGTTGGATATCACATCTCATGTTAAACGAAGGATCTCAGGTTTGGTATTAGAAGCATTGAGACATCACATCTCATGTTATAGGAAGGGTCTCAGGTTTGGAATGGGAAGGAGTTGGATATCACATCTCATGCTATACGAAGGGTCTCAGGTTTGGTATAAGCATTGAGATATCACATCTCATGCTATCGGAAGGGTCTCAGGATTGGAATGGGAAGGAGTTGTATATGACATCTCAAGCCATAGGAAGGGTCTCAGGTTTGGTATAAGCTTTGAGATATCACATCTCTGCTATCGGAAGGGTCTCAGGATTGGAATGGGAAGGAGTTGGATATCCCATCTCATGTTATAGGAAGAGTCTCAGGTTTGGTATTAGAAGCATTGAGATATCACATCTCATGCTATAGGAAGTGTCTCAGGATTGGAATGGGAATGACTTGGATATCACATCTCATGCTATAGGGAGGGTCTCAAGTTTGATATTAGAATCATTGAGATATCACATCTTATGCTATAGGAAGGGTCTCAGGATTGGAATGGGAAGGAGTAGGATATCACATCTCATGCTATAGGAAGGATCTCAGGTTTGGTATAAGCATTGAGATATCACATCTCTTCTATCGGAAGGGTCTCAGGATTGGAATGGGAAGGAGTTGGATATTCCCATCTCATGTTATAGGAAGGGTCTCAGGTTTGGTATTAGAAGCATTGAGATATCACATCTCATGCTATAGGAAGGGTCTCAGGATTGGAATGGGAAGGACTTGGATAATCCATCTCATGCTATAGGGAGGGTCTCAAGTTTGATATTAGAAGCATTGAGATATCACATCTCACGATATCGGAAGGGTCTCAGGATTGGAATGGGAAGGAGTTGGATATCACATCTCATGATAAAGGAAGGGTCTAAGGTTTGGAAGGGGAAGGATTTGGATATCACATCTCATGTTATAGGACGGGTCTCAGGTTTGGTATTAGAAGCACTGAGATATCAAGTCTTATGGTATAGGAAGGGTCTCAGAATTGGAATGAGAAGGAGTTGGATATCACATCTCAAGCTATAGGAAGGGTCTCAGGATTGGAATGGGAAGGAGTTTGATATCACATCTCATGCAATAGTATGGGTCTCAGGTTTGGTATAAGCATTGGGATATCACATCTCATGCTATCGGAAGGGTATCAGGATTGGATTTGGAAGGAGCTGGATATCCCATCTCATGCTATAGGAAGGGTCTCAGGTTGGAATGGGAAGGAGTTGGATATCACATCTCATGTTATAGGAAGGGTCTCAGGATTGGAATGGGAAGGACTTGGATATCACATCTCATGCTATAGGAAGGCTCTCAGGTTTGGAAGGGGAAAGAGTTGGATATCACATTTCATGTTAGAGGTAGGATCTCAGGTTTGGTATTAGAGGCATTGAGATATCACATCTCATGCTATCAGAAGGGTCTCAGGATTGGAATGGGAAGGAGTTGGATATCACATCTCATGCTAAAGGGAGGGTCTCAGGTTTGGAAGGGGAAGGATTTGGATATCACATCTCATGTTATAGGAAGGATCTTAGGTTTGGTATTAGAAGCATTGAGATATCACATCTCATGCTATCCGAAGGATCTCAGGTTTGGTATTAGAAGCATTGAGATATCACATCTCATTCTATCAGAATGGTCCAGGATTGGAATCGGAAGGAGTTGGATATCACATCTCATGCTAAAGGGAGGGTCTCAGGTTTGGAAGGGGAAGGATTTGGATATCACATCTCATGTTATCAGAAGGATCTCAGGTTTGGTATTAGAAGTATTGAGATATCACATCTCATGCTATAGGAAGGGTCTCAGGATTGGAATGGGAAGGAGTTGGATATCACATCTCAAGCTATAGGAAGGGTCTCAGGTTTGGTATAAGCATTGGGATATCACATCACATGCTATAGGAAGGGCCTCAGGATTGGAATGGGAAGGAGTTGGATATCGCACCTCATGTTATAGGAAAGATCTCAGGTTTGGTATTAGAAGCATTGAGACAACACATCTCATGTTATTGGAAGGGTCTCAGGATTGGAATGGGAAGAAGTTGGATATCACATCTCATGCTATAGGAAGAGTCTCAGGTTTGGTATAAGCATTGAGATATCACATCTCATGATATAGGAAGGGCTCAGGATTGGAATGGGAAGGAGTTGTATATGACATCTCATGCCATAGGAAGGGTCTCAGGTTTGGTATAAGCATTGAGATATCACATCACATGCTATAGGAAGGGTCTCAGGATTGGAATGGGAAGGACTTGGATATCACATCTCATGCTAAAGGGAGGGTCTCAGGTTTGGAAGGGGAAGGATTTGGAAATCACATCTCATGTTATAGGAAGGATCTCAGGTTTGGTATAAGAAGCATTGAGATATCACATCTCATGCTATCGGAAGAATCTCAGATTTGGTATTAGAGACATTGAGATATCACATCTCATGCTATCATAAGGGTCTCAGGATTGGAATGGGAAGGAGTTGGATATCACATCTCATGCTATAGGAAGGATCTCAGGTTTGGAACGGGAAGGAGTTGGATATCACATCTCATGTTATAGGAAGAGTCTCACATTTGGTATAAGCATTGAGATATCACATCTCTGCAATCGGAAGTGTCTCAGGATTGGGATGGGAAGGAGTTGGATATCACATCTCATGCTATAGGAAGGGTCTCAGGTTTGGAACGGGAAGGAGTTGGATATCCCATCTCATGTTATAGGACTGGTCTCAGGTTTGGTATTAGAAGCATTGAGATATCACATCACATGCTGTCGGAAGGGTCTCAGGTTTGGAATGGGAAGGAATTGGATATCACATCTCATGTTATAGGAAGGGTCTCAGGTTTGGTATAAGCATTGAGATATCACATCTCTGCTATCGGAAGTGTCTCAGGATTGGAATGGGAAGGAGTTGGATATCACATCTCATGTTATAGGACGGGTCTCAGGTTTGTTATTAGAATCGTTGAGATATCATATTGCATGCTGTAGGAAGGGTCTAAGGATTGGAATGGGAAGGACTTGGATATCACATCTCATGCTATAGGTAGGCTCTCAGGTTTGGAAAGGGAAGGAGTTGGATATCACATTTCATGTTAGAGGAAGGATCTCAGGTTTGGTATTAGAGCCATTGGATATCACATCTCATGCTATAGGAAGGGTCTCAGGATTGGAATGGGAAGGAGTTGGATATCACATCTCATGCTATAGGAAGGGTTTTAGGTTTGGTATAAGCATTGAGATATCACATCTCATGCTATAGGAAGGGTCTCAGGATTGGAATGGGAAGGATCTGTATATGACATCTCATGCCATAGGAAGGGTCTCAGGTTTGGTATAAGCATTGAGATATCACATCTCTGCTTTCGGAAGGGTCTCAGGATTGGAATGGGAAGGAGTTGGATATCCCATCTCATGTTATAGGAAGAATCTCAGGTTTGGTATTAGAAGCATTGAGATATCACATCTCATGCTATAGGAAGTGTCTCAGGATTGGAATGGGAAGGACTTGGATATCACATCTCATGCTATAGGGAGGGTCTCAAGTTTGATATTAGAAGCATCGAGATATCACATCTCATGCTATAGGAAGGGTCTCAGTATTGGAATGGGAAGGAGTTGGATATCACATCTCATGCTATAGGAAGGGTCTCAGGTTTGGTATAAGCATTGAGATATCACATCTCTGCTATCGGAAGGGTCTCAGGATTGGAATGGGAAGGAGTTGGATATTCCCATCTCATGTTATAGGAAGGGTCTATCAGGTCTTAGCATGAGACTCTTCCTATAACATGAGATGTGATATCCAACTCCTTCCCATTCCAATCCTGAGACCCTTCCGATAGCTTGAGATGTGATATCTCAATGCTTCTAATATCAATACTGAGACCCTCCCTATAGCATGAGATGTGATATCTAAGTCCTTCCCATTCCAATCCTGAGACCCTTCCGATAGCAGAGATGTGATATCTCAATGCTTATACCAAACCTGAGACCCTTCCTATAGCATGAGATGTGATATCCAACTCCTTCCCATTCCAATCCTGAGACCCTTCCTATAGCATGATATGTGAAATCTCAATGCTTCTACCAAAACTGAGACCCTTCCTTTAGCATGAGATGTGATATCCAACTCCTTCCCATTCCAATCCTGAGACCAGTCCTATAGCATGAGATGTGCTATCTCAATGCTTCTAATACCAAACCTGAGATCCTTCCTATAACATGAGATGTGATATCTAACTCCTTCACATTCCAATCCTGAGACCCTTCCTATAGCATGAGATGTGATATCTCAATGCTTCTAATACCAAACCTGAGATCCTTCAGATAGCATGAGATATGATATCTCAATGCTTCTAATACCAAACCTGAGATCCTTCCTATAACATGAGATGTGATATCCAAATCCTTCCCCTTCCGAACCTGAGACCCTCCCTTTAGCATGAGATGTGATATCCAACTCCTTCCCATTCCAATCCTGATACCCTTCTGATAGCATGAGATGTGATATCTCAATGCCTCGAATAGCAAACCTGAGATCCTACCTCTAACATGAAATGTGATATCCAACTCCTTCCCTTTCCAAACCTGAGAGCCTTCCTACAGCATGAGATGTGATATCCAAGTCCTTCCCATTCCAATCCTGAGACCCTTCCTATAACATGAGATGTCATATCCAACTCCTTCCCATTCCAACCTGAGACCCTTCCTATAGCATGAGATGGGATATCCAACTCCTTCCAAATCCAATCCTGATACCCTTCCGATAGCATGAGATGTGATATCCCAATGCTTCTACAAAACCTGAGACCCATACCATGGCATGAGATGTGATATCAAACTCCCGTCCTATACCATGAGACTTGATATCTCAATGCTTCTAATACCAAACCTGAGACCGGTCCAATAACATGAGATGTGATATCCAAATCCTTCCCCTTCCAAACCTTAGACCCTTCCTTTATCATGAGATGTGATATCCAAGTCCTTCCCATTCCATTCCTGAGACCCTTCCTATAGCATGAGATGTGATATCTCAATGCTTCTAATACCAAACCTGAGACCCTTCCTATAACATGAGATGTGATATCCAAGTCCTTCCCATTTCAATCCTGAGACCCTTCCTATAGCATGAGATGTGATATCTCAATGCTTCTAATACCAAACCTGAGACCCTTCCTATAACATGAATTCTGATATCCAAGTCCTTCCCATTCCAATCCTGAGACCCTTCCAATAGCAGAGATGTGATATCTCAATGCTTCTAATATCAAACCTGAGACCTGTCCTATAACATGAGATGGGATATCCAACTCCTTCCCGTTCCAAACCTGATACCCTTCCTATAGCATGAGATGTGATATCCAATTCCTTCCCATCCCAATCCTGAGACACCTCTGATAGCAGAGATGTGATATCTCAATGCTTATACCAAACCTGAGACTCTTCCTATAACATGAGATGTGATATCTAACTCCTTCCCGTTCCAAACCTGAGACCCTTCCTATAGCATGAGATGTGATATCCAACTCCTTCCCATTCCAATCCTGAGACCCTTCCTATAGCATGAGATGTGATATCTCAATTCTTATACCAAATCTGAGACCCTTCCTATAGCATAAGATGTGATATCCAACTCCTTCCCATTCCAATACTGAGACCCTTCCTATAGCATGAGATGTGATATCTCAATGCTTCTAATACCAAACCTGAGATCCTTCCTATAACATGAGATGTGATATCCAACTCCTTCCCATTCCAATCCTGAGACCCTTATGATAGCTTGAGATGTGATATCTCAATGCCTCTAATACCAAACCTGAGATACTTCCGATAGCATGAGATGTGATATCTCAATGCTTTTAATACCAAACCTGAGATCCTTCCTATAACATGAGATGTGATTTCCAAATCCTTCCCCTTCCAAACCTGAGACCCTCCCTTTAGCATGAGATGTGATATACAACTCCATCCCATTCCAATCCTGAGACCCTTCTGATAGCATGAGATGTGATATCTCAATGCCTCTAATACCAAACCTGAGATCCTACCTCTAACATGAAATGTGATATCCATCTCCTTCCCTTTCCAAACCTGAGACCCTGCCTATAGCATGAGATGTGATATTCAAGTCCTTCCCATTCCAATCCTGAGACCCTTCCTATAGCATGTGATGTGATATCTCAATGCGTATACCAAACCTGAGACCCTTCCTATGGCATGAGATGTCATATACAACTCCTTCCCATTCCAATCCTAAGACCCTTCCTATAACATGAGATGTGATGTCTCAATGCTTCTAATACCAAACCTGAGATCTTTCCTATAACATGAGATGTGATATCCAACTCCTTCCCATTCCAATCCTGAGACCCTTCCTATAGCATGAGATGTGATATCTCAATGCTTATACCAAACCTGAGACCCTTCCTATAGCTTGAGATGTGATATCCAACTCCTTCCCATTCCAATCCTGACACCCTTCCTATAGCATGAGATGTGATATCTTAAGGCCTCTAATACCAAACCTGAGATCCTTCCTCTAACATGAGATGTGATATCCAACTCCTTCCCATTCCAATCCTGAGACCCTTCCGATAGCTTGAGATGTGATATCTCAATGCTTCTAATATCAATACTGAGACCCTCCCTATAGCATGAGATGTGATATCTAAGTCCTTCCCATTCCAATCCTGAGACCCTTCCGATAGCAGAGATGTGATATCTCAATGCTTATACCAAACCTGAGACCCTTCCTATAGCATGAGATATGATATCCAACTCCTTCCCATTCCAATCCTGAGACCCTTCCTATAGCATGATATGTGAAATCTCAATGCTTCTACCAAAACTGAGACCCTTCCTTTAGCATGAGATGTGATATCCAACTCCTTCCCATTCCAATCCTGAGACCAGTCCTATAGCATGAGATGTGATATCTCAATGCTTCTAATACCAAACCTGAGATCCTTCCTATAACATGAGATGTGATATCCAACTCCTTCCCATTCCAATCCTGAGACCCTTTCTATAGCATGACATGTGATATCTCAATGCTTCTAATACCAAACCTGAGATCCTTCCTATAACATGAGATGTGATATCCAAATCCTTCCCCTTCCGAACCTGAGACCCTCCGTTTAGCATGAGATGTGATATCCAACTCCTTCCCATTCCAATCCTGATACCCTTCTGATAGAATGAGATGTGATATCTCAATGCCTCTAATACCAAACCTGAGATCCTACCTCTAACATGAAATGTGATATCCAACTCCTTCCCTTTCCAAACCTGAGAGCCTTCCTACAGCATGAGATGTGATATCCAAGTCCTTCCCATTCCAATCCTGAGACCCTTCCTATAACATGAGATGTCATATCCAACTCCTTCCCATTCCAACCTGAGACCCTTCCTATAGCATGAGATGGGATATCCAACTCCTTCTTATGCCAAACCTGAGACCCTTCCTATGGCATGAGATGGGATATCCAACTCCTTGCCATTCAAATCCTGAGACCCTCCCTATAACAAGAGATGTCATATCCAACTCCTTCCCATTCCAAACCTGAGACCCTTCCTTTAGCATGAGATGTAATATCCAAATCCTTCACATTCCAATCCGGAGACCCTTCCTATAGCATGAGATGTGATATCTCAATATTTCTAATACCAAACATGAGATCCTTCCTATAACATGAGATGTGATATCCAACTCCTTCCCATTCCAAACCTGAGACCCTTCCGATAGCATGAGATGTGATATCTCAATGCTTCAAAAACCAAACATGAGAACCATCCTAAAACATGAGATGTGAAATCCAAATCCTTCCCTTCCCAAACCTGAGACTCTTCCTATAGCATGAGATGTGATATCTCAATGCTTCTACCAAACCTGAAACCCTTCCTATAGCATGAGTTGTGATATCCAACTCCTTCCCATTCCAATCCTGAGACACTTCCTATAGCATGAGATGTGATATCACAATGCTTCTAATACCAAACCTGAGACCCGTCCTATAACATGAAATGTGATATCCATCTCCTTCCCTTTCCAAACCTGAGACCCTGCCTATAGCATGAGATGTGATATTCAAGTCCTTCTCATTCCAATCCTGAGACCCTTCCTATAGCATGTGATGTGATATCTCAATGCGTATAGCAAACCTGAGACCCTTCCTATGGCATGAGATGTCATATACAACTCCTTCCCATTCCAATCCTAAGACCCTTCCTATAACATGAGATGTGATGTCTCAATGCTTCTAATACCAAACCTGAGATCTTTCCTATAACATGAGATGTGATATCCAACTCCTTCCCATTCCAATCCTGAGACCCTTCCTATAGCATGAGATGTGATATCTCAAGGCCTCTAATACCAAACCTGAGATCCTTCCTCTAACATGAAATGTGATATCCAACTCCTTTCCCTTCCTAACCTGAGACCCTTCCTATAGCATGAGATGTGATATCCAACTCCTTCCCATTCCAATCCTGAGACCCTTCTGATAGCTTGAGATGTGATATCTCAATGCTTCTAATATCAATACTGAGACCCTCCCTATAGCATGAGATGTGATATCTATGTCCTTCCCATTCCAATCCTGAGACCCTTCCGATAGCAGAGATGTGATATCTCAATGCTTATACCAAACCTGAGACCCTTCCTATAGCATGAGATATGATATCCAACTCCTTCCCATTCCAATCCTGAGACCCTTCCTATAGCATGATATGTGAAATCTCAATGCTTCTACCAAAACTGAGACCCTTCCTTTAGCATGAGATGTGATATCCAACTCCTTCCCATTCCAATCCTGAGACCAGTCCTATAGCATGAGATGTGATATCTCAATGCTTCTAATACCAAACCTGAGATCCTTCCTATAACATGAGATGTGATATCCAACTCCTTCCCATTCCAATCCTGAGACCCTTCCTATAGCATGACATGTGATATCTCAATGCTTCTAATACCAAACCTGAGATCCTTCCGATAGCATGAGATGTGATATCTCAATGCTTCTAATACCAAACCTGAGATCCTTCCTATAACATGAGATGTGATATCCAAATCCTTCCCCCTCCGAACCTGAGACCCTCCGTTTAGCATGAGATGTGATATCCAACTCCTTCCCATTCCAATCCTGATACCCTTCTGATAGAATGAGATGTGATATCTCAATGCCTCTAATACCAAACCTGAGATCCTACCTCTAACATGAAATGTGATATCCAACTCCTTCCCTTTCCAAACCTGAGAGCCTTCCTACAGCATGAAATGTGATATCCAAGTCCTTCCCATTCCAATCCTGAGACCCTTCCTATAACATGAGATGTCATATCCAACTCCTTCCCATTCCAACTTGAGACCCTTCCTATAGCATGAGATGGGATATCCAACTCCTTCTTATGCCAAACCTGAGACCCTTCCTATGGCATGAGATGGGATATCCAACTCCTTCCCAATCCAATCCTGAGACCCTTCCGATAGCAGAGATGTGATATCTCAACGCTTCTACCAAACCTGAGACCCTTCCTATAACATGAGATGTGATATCCAATTCCTTCCCATTCCAAACCTGAGACCCTTCCTATTGGATGAGATGTGATATCCAACTCCTTCCCATTCCAACCCTGAGACCCTTCCTATACCATGAGATGTGATATCTCAATGCTTCTAATACCAAACCTGGGTCCCGTCCTATAACATGAGATATGATATCCAAATCCTTCCCCTTCCAAACCTGAGACCCTTCCTTTAGCATGAGATGTGATATCCAAATACTTCCCATTCCAATCCTAAAACCCTTCCTATAGCATGAGATGTGATATCTCAATGTTTCTAATAAAAAACCTGAGACCCTTCCTATAGCAAGAGATGCGATATCCAAATCCTTCCCATTCCAATCCTGAGACCCTTCCTATAACATGAGATGTGATATCCAACTCCTTCCCATTCCAACCTGAGACCCTTCCTATAGCATGAGAAGGGATATCCAACTCCTTCCCAATCCAATCCTGAGACCCTTCCGATAGCAGAGATGTGATATCTCAATGCTTATACCAAACCTGAGACCCTTCCTATGGCATGAGATGTGATATCCAACTCCTTGCCATTCAAATCCTAAGACCCTCCCTATAACAAGAGATGTCATATCCAACTCCTTCCCATTCCAAACCTGAGACCCTTCCTTTAGCATGAGATGTAATATCCAAATCCTTCACATTCCAATCCGGAGACCCTTCCTATAGCATGAGATGTGATATCTCAATGCTTCTAATACCAAACATGAGATCCTTCCTATAACATGAGATGTGATATCCAACTCCTTCCCATTCCAAACCTGAGACCCTTCCGATAGCATGAGATGTGATATCTCAATGCTTCAAAAACCAAACATGAGAACCATCCTATAACATGAGATGTGAAATCCAAATCCTTCCCTTCCCAAACCTGAGACTCTTCCTATAGCATGAGATGTGATATCTCAATGCTTCTACCAAACCTGAAACCCTTCCTATAGCATGAGATGTGATATCCAACTCCTTCCCATTCCAATCCTGAGACACTTCCTATAGCATGAGATGTGATATCACAATGCTTCTAATACCAAACCTGAGACCCGTCCTATAACATGAGATGTGATATCCAAATCCTTCCCCTTCCAAACCTTAGACCCTTCCTTTATCATGAGATGTGATATCGAAGTCCTTCCCATTCCATTCCTGAGACCCTTCCTATAGCATGAGATGTGATATCTCAATGCTTCTAATACCAAACCTGAGACCCTTCCTATAACATGAGATGTGATATCCAAGTCCTTCCCATTCCAATCCTGAGACCCTTCCTATAGCATGAGATGTGATATCCTAGTCCTTCCCATTCCAATCCTGAGACCCTTCCGATAGCAGAGATGTGATATCTCAATGCTTATACCAAACCTGAGACCCTTCCTATGGCATGAGATGTCATATACAACTCCTTCCCATTCCAATCCTGAGACCCTTCCTATAGCATGAGATGTGATATCTCAATGCTTATACCAAACCTGAGACCCTTCCTATAGCATGAGATGTGATATCCAACTCCTTCCCATTCCAATCCTGATACCCTTCCTATAACATGAGATGTGATGTCTCAATGCTTCTAATACCAAACATGAGATCCTTCCTATGGCATGAGATGTCATATAAAACTCCTTCCCATTCCATTCCTGAGACCCTTCCTATAGCATGAGATATGATATCCAACTCCTTCCCATTCCAATCCTGAGACCCTTCCTATAGCAAGAGATGCGATATCCAAATCCTTCCCATTCCAATCCTGAGACCCTTCCTATAACATGAGATGTGATATCCAACTCCTTCCCATTCCAACCTGAGACCCTTCCTATAGCATGAGAAGGGATATCCAACTCCTTCCCAATCCAATCCTGAGACCCTTCCGATAGCAGAGATGTGATATCTCAATGCTTATACCAAACCTGAGACCCTTCCTATGGCATGAGATGTGATATCCAACTCCTTGCCATTCAAATACTGAGACCCTCCCTATAACAAGAGATGTCATATCCAACTCCTTCCCATTCCAAACCTGAGACCCTTCCTTTAGCATGAGATGTAACTATAGCATGAGATGTGATATCCAACTCCTTCCCATTCCAATCCTGAGACCCTTCCTATAGCATGAGATGTGATATCTCAATGCTTCTAATACCAAACCTGAGATCCTTCCTATAACAAGAGATGTGATATCCAACTCCTTCCCATTCCAATCCTGAGACCCTTATGATAGCATGAGATGTGATATCTCAATGCCTCTAATACCAAACCTGAGATACTTCCGATAGCATGAGATGTGATATCTCAATGCTTCTAATACCAAACCTGAGATCCTTTCTATAACATGAGATGTGATTTCCAAATCCTTCCCCTTCCAAACCTGAGACCCTCCCTTTAGCATGAGATGTGATATACAACTCCTTCCCATTCCAATCCTGAGACCCTTCTGATAGCATGAGATGTGATATCTCAATGCCTATAATACCAAACCTGAGATCCTACCTCTAACATGAAATGTGATATCCATCTCCTTCCCTTTCCAAACCTGAGACCCTGCCTATAGCATGAGATGTGATATCCAAGTCCTTCCCATTCCAATCCTGAGACCCTTCATATAGAATGTGATGTGATATCTCAATGCTTATACCAAACCTGAGACCCTTCCTATGGCATGAGATGTCATATACAACTCCTTCCCATTCCAATCATGAGACCCTTCCTATAGCATGAGATGTGATATCTCAATGCTTATACCAAACCTGAGACCCTTCCTATAGCATGAGATGTGATATCCAACGTCTTCCCATTCCAATCCTAAGACCCTTCCTATAACATGAGATGTGATGTCTCAATGCTTCTAATACCAAACCTGAGATCTTTCCTATAACATGAGATGTGATATCCAACTCCTTCCCATTCCAATCCTGAGACCCTTCCTATAGCATGAGATGTGATATCTCAATGCTTATACCAAACCTGAGACCCTTCCTATAGCTTGAGATGTGATATCCAACTCCTTCCCATTCCAATCCTGAGACCCTTCCTATAGCATGAGATGTGATATCTCAAGGCCTCTAATACCAAACCTGAGATCCTTCCTCTAACATGAAATGTGATATCCAACTCCTTCCCCTTCCAAACCTGAGAGCCTTCCTATAGCATGAGATATGATATCCAAGTCCTTCCCATTCCAATCCTGAGACCCTTCCTATAACATGAAATGTGATATCCAACTCCTTCCCATTCCAACCTGAGACCCTTCCTATAGTATGAGATGGGATATCCAACTCCTTCCAAATCCAATACTGATACCCTTCCAATAGCATGAGATGTGATATCCCAATGCTTCTACCAAACCTGAGACCCATACTATGGCATAAGATGTGACATCAAACTCCTTCCCATTCCAATCCTGAGACCCTTCCTATAGCTTGAGATGTGATATCCAACTCCTTCCCATTCCAATTCTGAGACCCCTCCTATACCATGAGACTTGATATCTCAATGCTTCTAATACCAAACCTGAGACCCGTCCTATAACATGAGATGTGATATCCAAATCCTTCCCCTTCCAAACCTTAGACCCTTCCTTTATCATGAGATGTGATATCCAACTCCTTCCCATTCCAATCCTGAGACCCTTCCTATAGCATGAGATGTGATATCTCAATGCTTCTAATACCAAACCTGAGATCCTTTCGATAGCATGAGATGTGATATCTCAATGCTTCTAATACCAAACCTGAGATCCTTCCTATAACATGAGATGTGATATCCAAATCCTTCCCCTTCCGAACCTGAGACCCTCCCTTTAGCATGAGATGTGATATCCAACTCCTTCCCATTCCAATCCTGAGACCCTTCTGATAGCATGAGATGTGATATCTCAATGCCTCTAATACCAAACCTGAGATCCTACCTCTAACATGAAATGTGATATCCATCTCCTTCCCTTTCCAAACCTGAGACCCTGCCTATAGCATGAGATGTGATATTCAAGTCCTTCCCATTCCAATCCTGAGACCCTTCCTATAGCATGTGATGTGATATCTCAATACTTATACCAAACCTGAGACCCTTCCTATGGCATGAGATGTCATATACAACTCCTTCCCATTCCAATCCTGAGACCCTTCCTATAGCATGAGATGTGATATCTCAATGCTTATACCAAACCTGAGACCCTTCCTATAGCATGAGATGTGATATCCAACTTCTTCCCATTCCAATCCTAAGACCCTTCCTATAACATGAGATGTGATGTCTCAATGCTTCTAATACCAAACCTGAGATCTTTCCTATAATATGAGATGTGATATCCAACTCCTTCCCATTCCAATCCTGAGACCCTTCCTATAGCATGAGATGTGATATCTCAATGCTTATACCAAACCTGAGACCCTTCCTATAGCTTGAGGTGTGATATCGAACTCCTTCCCATTCCAATCCCGAGACCCTTCCTATAGCATGAGATGTGATATCTCAAGGCCTCTAATACCAAACCTGAGATCCTTCCTCTAACATGAAATGTGATATCCAACTCCTTCCCCTTCCAAACCTGAGAGCCTTCCTATAGCATGAGATATGATATCCAAGTCCTTCCCATTCCAATCCTGAGACCCTTCCTATAACATGAAATGTGAAATCCAACTCCTTCCCATTCCAACCTGAGACCCTTCCTATAGCATGAGATGGGATATCCAACTCCTTCCAAATCCAATACTGATACCCTTCCAATAGCATGAGATGTGATATCCCAATGCTTCTACCAAACCTGAGACCCATACTATGGCATAAGATGTGATATCAAACGCCTTCCCATTCCAATCCTGAGACCCTTCCTATAGCTTGAGATGTGATATCCAACTCCTTCCCATTCCAATTCTGAGACCCTTCCTATACCATGAGACTTGATATCTCAATGCTTCTAATACCAAACCTGAGACCCGTCCTATAACATGAGATGTGATATCCAAATCCTTCCCCTTCCAAACCTTAGACCCTTCCTTTATCATGAGATGTGATATCCAACTCCTTCCCATTCCAATCCTGAGACCCTTCCGATATCATGAGATTTGTTATCTCAATGCTTCTAATATCAAACTTGAGACCCTCCCTATAGCAAGAGATGTGACATCCAAGTCCTCCCCATTCCAATCCTGAGACCCTTCCTATAGTATGAGATGTGATATCTCAATGCTTCTAATACCAAACCTGAGACCCTTCCTATAACATGAGATGGGATATCCAACTCCTTCCCATTCCAATCCTGAGACCCTTCCGATAGCAGAGATGTGATATCTCAATGCGTATACCAACCTGAGATCCTTCCTATAACATGAGATGTGATATCCAAATCCTTCCCATTCCAAACCTGAGACCCTTCCTATAGCATATGTGATATCCAACTCCTTCCAATTCCAAACATGAGACCCTTCCCATAGCAAGAATGTAATATCCAACTCCTTCCCATTCCAATCCTGAGACCATTCCTATAGCATGAGATGTGATATCTCAATGCTTCTAATACCAAACCTGAGATCCTTCCTATGACATGAGATGTGATATCCAATTCCTTCCCATTCCAAACCTGAGACCCTTCCTACAGCATGCGATGTGATATCTCAATGCTTCTAATACCAAACCTGAGACCAGTCCTATAACATGAGATGGGATATCCAACTCCTTCCCGTTCCAATCCTGAGACACTTCCGATTGCAGAGATTTGATATCTCAATGCTTATACCAAACCTGAGACTCTTCCTATAACATGAGATGTGATATCCAACTCCTTCCCGTTCCAAACCTGAGACCCTTCCTATAGCATGAGATGTGATATCCAAATCCTTCCCATCCCAATCCTGAGACACTTCCAATTGCAGAGATGTGATATCTCAATGCTTATACCAAACCTGAGACTCTTCCTATAACACGAGATGTGATATCCAACTCCTTCCCGTTCCAAACCTGAGACCCTTCCTATAGCATGAGATGTGATATCCAACTCCTTCCCATTCCAATCCTGAGACCCTTCCGATAGCATGAGATGTGATATCTCAATGCCTCTAATACCAAACCTGAGATCCTTCCTATAACTTGTGATGTGATATTCAAATCCTTCCCCTTCCAAACCTGAGACCCTCCCTTTAGCATGAGATGTGATATACAACTCCTTCCCATTCCAATCCTGAGACCCTTCTGATAGCATGAGATGTGATATCTCAATGCCTCTAATACCAAACCTGAGATCCTACCTCTAACATGAAATGTGATATCCATCTCCTTCCCTTTCCAAACCTGAGACCCTGCCTATAGCATGAGCTGTGATATCCAATTCCTTCCCATTCCAATCCTGAGACCCTTCCTATAGCATGTGATGTGATATCTCAATGCTTATACCAAACCTGAGACCCTTCTTATGGCATGAGATGTCATATACAACTCCTTCCCATTCCAATCCTGGGACCCTTCCTATAGCATGAGATGTGATATCTCAATGCTTATACCAAACCTGAGACCCTTCCTATAGCATGAGATGTGATATCTCAAGGCCTCTAATACCAAACCTGAGATCCTACCTCTAACATGAAATGTGATATCCATCTCCTTCCCTTTCCAAACCTGAGACCCTGCCTATAGCATGAGCTGTGATATCCAATTCCTTCCCATTCCTATCCTGAGACCCTTCCTATAGCATGTGATGTGATATCTCAATGCTTATACCAAACCTGAGACCCTTCTTATGGCATGAGATGTCATATACAACTCCTTCCCATTCCAATCCTGAGACCCTTCCTATAGCATGAGATGTGATATCTCAATGCTTATACCAAACCTGAGACCCTTCCTATAGCATGAGATGTGATATCCAACTCCTTCCCGTTCCAAACCTGAGACACTTCCTATAGCATATGTGATATCCAACTCCTTCCATTCCAAACATGAGACCCTTCCTATAGAAAGAATGTAATATCCAACTCTTACCCATTCCAATCCTGAGACCCTTCCTATAGCAAGAGATGTGATATCCAAATCCTTCCCATTCCAATCCTGAGACCCTTCCTATAACATGAGATGTGATATCCAACTCCTTCCCATTCCAACCTGAGACACTTCCTATAGCATGAGAAGGGATATCCAACTCCTTCGCAATCCAATCCGGAGACCCTTCCGATAGCAGAGATGTGATATCTCAATGCTTATACCAAACCTGAGACCCTTCCTATGGCATGATATGTGATATCCATCTCCTTGCCATTCAAATCCTGAGACCCTTTTATAGCATGGGAAGGGATATCCAACTCCTTCCCAATCCAATCCTGAGACCCTTCCGATAGCAGAGATGTGATATCTCAACGCTTCTACCAAACCTGAGACCCTTCCTTTAGCATGAGATGTGATATCCAAATCCTTCGCATTCCAATCCTGAGACCCTTCCTATAGCATGAGATGTGATATCTCAATGGTTCTAATACCAAACCTGAGATCCTTCCTATAACATGAGATGTGATATCCAATTCCTTCCCATTCCAAACCTGAGACCCTTCCTATAACATGAAATGTGATATCTCAAGGCCTCTAATACCAAACCTGAGATCCTTCCTCTAACATGAAATGTGATATCCAACTCCTTCCCATTCCAAACCTGAGACCCTTCCTATAACATGAAATGTGAAATCCAACTCCATCCCATTCCAACCTGAGACCTTTCCTATAGCATGAGATGGGATATCCAACTCCTTCCAAATCCAATACTGATACCATTCCGATAGCATGAGATGTGATATCCCAATGCTTCTACCAAATCTGAGACCCATACTATGGCATGAGATGTGATATCAAACTCCTTCCCATTCCAATCCTGAGACCCTTCCTATAGCTTGAGATGTGATATCCAATTTCTTCCCATTCCAATCCTGAGACCCTTCCGATATCATGAGATTTGTTATCTCAATGCTTCTAATATCAAACTTGAGACCCTCCCTATAGCATGAGATGTGACATCCAAGTCCTCCCCATTCCAATCCTGAGACCCTTCCTATAGCATGAGATGTGATATCTCAATGCTTCTAATACCAAACCTGAGACCCTTCCTATAACATGAGATGGGATATCCAACTCAGATGGGATATCCAACTCCTTCCCATTCCAATCCTGAGACCCTTCCGATAGCAGAGATGTGATATCTCAATTCTTATATCAAACCTGAGACCCTTCCTATGGCCTGAGATGTCATATACAACTCCTTCCCATTCCAATCCTGAGACACTTCCTATAGCATGAGATGTGATATCTCAATCCTTATACCAAATCTGATACCCTTCCTATAGCATGACATGTGATATCCAACTCCTTCCCATTCCAATCCTGAGACCCTTCCTATAGCATGAGATGTGATGTCTCAATGCTTCTAATACCAAACCTGAGATCCTTCCTATAACATGAGATGTGATATCCAACTCCTTCCCATTCCAATCCTGAGACCCTTATGATAGCATGAGATGTGATATCTCAATGCCTCTTATACCAAACCTGAGATCCTTCCGATAGCATGAGATGTGATATCTCAATGCTTCTAATACCAAACCTGAGATCCTTCCTATAATATGAGATGTGATTTCCAAATCCTTCCCCTTCCAAACCTGAGACCCTCCCTTTAGCATGAGATGTGATATCCAACTCCTTCCCATTCCAATCCTGAGACCCTTCTGATAGCATGAGATGTGATATCTCAATGCCTCTAATACCAAACCTGAGATCCTACCTCTAACATGAAATGTGATATCCATCTCCTTCCCTTTCCAAACCTGAGACCCTGCCTATAGCATGAGATGTGATATCCAAGTCCTTCCCATTCCAATCCTGAGACCCTTCCTATAGCATGTGATGTGATATCTCAATGCTTATACCAAACCTGAGACCCTTCCTATGGCATGAGATGTCATGTACAACTCCTTCCCATTCCAATCCTGAGACCCTTCCTATAGCATGAGATGTGATATCTCAATGCTTATACCAAACCTGAGACCCTTCCTATAGCATGAGATGTGATATCCAACTTCTTCCCATTCCAATCCAGAGACCCTTCCTATAGCATGAGATGTGATATCTCAATGCTTATACCAAACCTGAGACCCTTCCTATAGCTTGAGATGTGATATCCAACTCCTTCCCATTCCAATCCTGAGACCCTTCCGATAGCATGAGATGTGATATCTCAAGGCCTCTAATACCAAACCTGAGATCCTTCCTCTAACATGAAATGTGATATCCAACTCCTTCCCTTTCCAAACCTGAGAACCTTCCTATAGCATGAGATATGATATCCAACTCCTTCCCATTCAAACCTGAGACCCTTCCTATAGCATGAGATGGGATATCCAACTCCTTCCAAATCTAATACTGATACCCTTCCGATAGCATGAGATGTGATATCCCAATGCTTCTACCAAACCTGAGAACCATACTATGGCATGAGATGTGATATCAAACTCCTTCCCATTCCAATCCTGAGACGCTTCCTATAGCTTGAGATGTGATATCCAACTCCTTCCCATTCCAATTCTGAGACCCTTCTTATACCATGAGACTTGATATCTCAATGCTTCTAATACCAAACCTGAGACCCGTCCTATAACATGAGATGTGATATCCAAATCCTTCCCCTTCCAAACCTTAGACCCTTCCTTTATCATGAGATGTGATATCCAACTCCTTCCCATTCCAATCCTGAGACCCTTCCGATATCATGAGATTTGTTATCTCAATGCTTCTAATATCAAACTTGAGACCCTCCCTATAGCATGAGATGTGACATCCAAGTCCTTCCCATTCCAATCCTGAGACCCTTCCTATAGCATGAGATGTGATATCTCAATGCTTCTAATACCAAACCTGAGAACTCATGCTAAAGGGAGGGTCTCAGGTTTGGAAGGGGAAGGATTTGGATATCACATCTCATGTTATAGGAAGGATCTCAGGATTGGTATTAGAAGCATTGAGATATCACATCTCATGCTATCGGAAGGATCTCAAGTTTGGTATTAGAAGCATTGAGATATCACATCTCATGCTATCGGAAGGATCTCAGGTTTGGCATTAGAAGCATTGAGATATCACATCTCATGCTATAGCAAGGGTCTCAGGTTTGGAACGGGAAGGAGTTGGATATCCCATCTCATGTTATAGGACTGGTCTCAGGTTTGGTATTAGAAGCATTGAGATATCACATTGCATGTTTTAGGAAGGGTCTCAGGTTTGGAATGGGAAGGAATTGGATATCACATCTCATGTCATAGGAAGGATCTCAGGTTTGGTATTAGAAGCATTGAGATATCACATCTCATGCTATAGGAATGGTCTCAGGATTGGAATGGGAAGGAGTTGGATATTACATTCTTGCTATAGGAAGGGTCTCATGTTTGGAATGGGAAGGAGTTGGATATCACATATGGTATAGGAAGGGTCTCAGGTTTGGAACGGGAAGGAGTTGGATATCACATCTCATGTTGTAGGAAGCGTCTCAGGTTTGATATAAGGATTGAGATATCACATCTCTGCTATCGGAAGTGTCTCAGGATTGGAATGGGAAGAAGTTGGATATCCCATCTCATGTTATAGGATGGGTCTCAGGTTTGTTATTAGAATCATTGAGATATCATATTGCATGCTGTAGGAAGGGTCTAAGGATTGGAATGGGAAGGACTTGGATATCACATCTCATGCTATAGGTAGGCTCCCAGGTTTGGAAAGGGAAGGCGTTGGATATCACATCTCATGCTATAGGAAGGGTCTCAGGATTGGAATGGGAAGGAGTTGGATATCACATCTCATGCTATAGGAAGGGTCTCAGGTTTGGTATAAGCATTGGATATCACATCTCATGCTATAGGAAGGGTCTCAGGATTGGAATGGGAAGGAGTTGGATATCACATCTCATGTTATAGGAAGGATCTCAGGTTTGGTATTAGAAGCATTGAGACATCACATCTCATGCTATAGGAAGGGTCTCAGGATTGGAATGGGAAGGAGTTGTATATGACATCTCATGCCGTAGGAAGGGTCTCAGGTTTGGTATAAGCATTGAGATATCACATCTCTGCTATAGGAAGGGTCTCAGGATTGGAATGGGAAGGAGTTGGATATCCCATCTCATGTTATAGGAAGGGTCTCATGATTGGAATGGGAAGGACTTGGATATCACATCTCATGCTATAGGAAGGCTCTCAGGTTTGGAAGGGGAAAGAGTTGGATATCACATTTCATGTTAGAGGTAGGATCTCAGGTTTGGTATTAGAGGCATTGAGATATCACATCTCATGCTATCAGAAGGGTCTCAGGATTGGAATGGGAAGGAGTTGGATATCACATCTCATGCTAAAGGGAGGGTCTCAGGTTTGGAAGGGGAAGGATTTGGATATCACATCTCATGTTATAGGAAGGATCTCAGGTTTGGTATTAGAAGCATTGAGATATCACATCTCCTGCTATCAGAATGGTCTCAGGATTGGAATGGGAAGGAGTTGGATATCACATCTCATACTAAAGGGAGGGTTCCCGGTTTGGAAGGGGAAGGATTTGGATATCACATGTCATGTTATCGGAAGGATCTCAGGTTTGGTATTAGAAGTATTGAGATATCACATCTCATGCTATAGGAAGGGTCTCAGGATTGGAATGGGAAGGAGTTGGATATCACATCTCATGCTAAAGGAAGGGTCTCAGGTTTGGTAGAAGCATTGAGATATCACATCTCATGCTATAAGAAGGGTCTCAGGATTGGAATGGGAAGGACTTAGATATCACATATCATGCTATAGGGAGGGTCTCAGTTTTGATATTAGAAGCATTGAGATATTACATCTCATGCTATCGGAAGTGTCTCAGGTTTGGAATGGGAAGGAGCTGGATATCACATCTCATGCTAAAGGAAGGGTCTCAGGTTTGGAACGGGAAGGAGTTGGATATCACATCTCATGTTATAGGAAGGGTCTCAGGTTTGGTATAAGCATTGAGATATCACATCTCTGCTATAGGAAGTGTCTCAGGATTGGAATGGGAAGGAGTTGGATATCCCATCTCATGTTATAGGACGGGTCTCAGGTTTGTTATTAGAATCATTGAGATATCATATTGCATGCTGTAGGAAGGGTCTAAGGATTGGAATGGGAAGGACTTGGATATCACATCTCATGCTATAGATAGGCTCTCAGGTTTGGAAAGGGAAGGAGTTGGATATCACATTTCATGTTAGAGGAAGGATCTCAGGTTTGGTATTAGAGGCATTGAGATATCACATCTCATGCTATAGGAAGGGTCTCAGGTTGGAATGGGAAGGAGTTGGATTTCACATCTCATGTTATAGGAAGGGTCTCAGGATTGGAATGGGAAGGACTTGGATATCACATCTCATGCTATAGGAAGGCTCTCAGGTTTGGAAGGGGAAAGAGTTGGATATCACATTTCATGTTAGAGGTAGGATCTCAGGTTTGGTATTAGAGGCAATGAGATATCACATCTCATGCTAAAGGGAGGGTCTCAGGTTTGGAAGGGGAAGGATTTGGATATCACATCTCATGTTATAGGAAGGATCTCAGGTTTGGTATTAGAAGCATTGAGATATCACATCTCATGCTATCGGAAGGATCTCAGGTTTGGTATTAGAAGCATTGAGATATCACATCTCATGCTATCAGAAGGTTCTCAGGATTGGAATGGGAAGGAGTTGGATATCACATCTCATGC
Organism: Ambystoma mexicanum; assembly: GCF_040938575.1. NCBI lineage: Eukaryota > Metazoa > Chordata > Amphibia > Caudata > Ambystomatidae > Ambystoma > Ambystoma mexicanum. The sequence continues at coordinate 24,350 of NW_027182355.1, forward strand.
TAAAGGGAGGGTCTCAGGTTTGGAAGGGGAAGGATTTGGATATCACATCTCATGTTATCGGAAGGATCTCAGGTTTGGTATTAGAAGTATTGAGATATCACATCTCATGCTATATGAAGGGTCTCAGGATTGGAATGGGAAGGAGTTGGATATCACATCTCATGCTAAAGGAAGGGTCTCAGGTTTGGTAGAAGCATTGAGATATCACATCTCATGCTATCAGAAGGTTCTCAGGATTGGAATGGGAAGGAGTTGGATATCACATCTCATGCTAAAGGGAGGGTCTCAGGTTTGGAAGGGGAAGGATTTGGATATCACATCTCATGTTATCGGAAGGATCTCAGGTTTGGTATTAGAAGTATTGAGATATCACATCTCATGCTATATGAAGGGTCTCAGGATTGGAATGGGAAGGAGTTGGATATCACATCTCATGCTAAAGGAAGGGTCTCAGGTTTGGTAGAAGCATTGAGATATCACATCTCATGCTATAGGAAGGGTCTCAGGATTGGAATGGGAAGGACTTAGATATCACATATCATGCTATAGGGAGGGTCTCAGTTTTGATATTAGAAGCATTGAGATATCACATCTCATGCTATCGGAAGTGTCTCAGGATTGGAATGGGAAGGAGCTGGATATCACATCTCATGCTAAAGGAAGGGTCTCAGGTTTGGAACGGGAAGGAGTTGGATAGCCGATCTCATGTTATAGGAAGGGTCTCAGGTTTGGTATAAGCATTGAGATATCACATCTCTGCTATCGGAAGTGTCTCAGGATTGGAATGGGAAGGAGTTGGATATCCCATCTCATGTTATAGGACGGGTCTCAGGATTGTTATTAGAATCATTGAGATATCATATTGCATGCTGTAGGAAGGGTCTAAGGATTGGAATGGGAAGGACTTGGATATCACATCTCATGCTATGGATAGGCTCTCAGGTTTGGAAAGGGAAGGAGTTGGATATCACATTTCATGTTAGAGGAAAGATCTCAGGTTTGGTATTAGAGGCATTGAGATATCACATCTCATGCTATAGGAAGCGTCTCAGGATTGGAATGGAAGGAGTTGGATATCACATCTCATGTTATAGGAAGGATCTCAGGTTTGGTATTAGAAGCATTGAGACATCACATCTCATGCTATAGGAAGGGTCTCAGGATTGGAATGGGAAGGAGTTGGATATCACATCTCATGCTATAGGAAGGGTCTCTGGTTTTGTATAAGCATTGAGATATCACATCTCATGCTATCGGAAGTGTCTCAGGATTGGAATGGGAAGGAGCTGGATATCACATCTCATGCTAAAGGAAGGGTCTCAGGTTTGGAACGGGAAGGAGTTGGATATCACATCTCATGTTATAGGAAGGGTCTCAGGTTTGGTATAAGCATTGAGATATCACATCTCTGCTATAGGAAGTGTCTCAGGATTGGAATGGGAAGGAGTTGGATATCCCATCTCATGTTATAGGACGGGTCTCAGGTTTGTTATTAGAATCATTGAGATATCATATTGCATGTTGTAGGAAGGGTCTAAGGATTGGAATGGGAAGGACTTGGATATCACATCTCATGCTATAGATAGGCTCTCAGGTTTGGAAAGGGAAGGAGTTGGATATCACATTTCATGTTAGAGGAAGGATCTCAGGTTTGGTATTAGAGGCATTGAGATATCACATCTCATGCTATAGGAAGGGTCTCAGGTTGGAATGGGAAGGAGTTGGATTTCACATCTCATGTTATAGGAAGGGTCTCAGGATTGGAATGGGAAGGACTTGGATATCACATCTCATGCTATAGGAAGGCTCTCAGGTTTGGAAGGGGAAAGAGTTGGATATCACATTTCATGTTAGAGGTAGGATCTCAGGTTTGGTATTAGAGGCAATGAGATATCACATCTCATGCTAAAGGGAGGGTCTCAGGTTTGGAAGGGGAAGGATTTGGATATCACATCTCATGTTATAGGAAGGATCTCAGGTTTGGTATTAGAAGCATTGAGATATCACATCTCATGCTATCGGAAGGATCTCAGGTTTGGTATTAGAAGCATTGAGATATCACATCTCATGCTATCAGAAGGTTCTCAGGATTGGAATGGGAAGGAGTTGGATATCACATCTCATGCTAAAGGGAGGGTCTCAGGTTTGGAAGGGGAAGGATTTGGATATCACATCTCATGTTATCGGAAGGATCTCAGGTTTGGTATTAGAAGTATTGAGATATCACATCTCATGCTATATGAAGGGTCTCAGGATTGGAATGGGAAGGAGTTGGATATCACATCTCATGCTAAAGGAAGGGTCTCAGGTTTGGTAGAAGCATTGAGATATCACATCTCATGCTATAGGAAGGGTCTCAGGTTTGGAATGGGAAGGACTTAGATATCACATATCATGCTATAGGGAGGGTCTCAGTTTTGATATTAGAAGCATTGAGATATCACATCTCATGCTATCGGAAGTGTCTCAGGATTGGAATGGGAAGGAGCTGGATATCACATCTCATGCTAAAGGAAGGGTCTCAGGTTTGGAACGGGAAGGAGTTGGATAGCCGATCTCATGTTATAGGAAGGGTCTCAGGTTTGGTATAAGCATTGAGATATCACATCTCTGCTTTCGGAAGTGTCTCAGGATTGGAATGGGAAGGAGTTGGATATCCCATCTCATGTTATAGGACGGGTCTCAGGATTGTTATTAGAATCATTGAGATATCATATTGCATCCTGTAGGAAGGGTCTAAGGATTGGAATGGGAAGGACTTGGATATCACATCTCATGCTATGGATAGGCTCTCAGGTTTGGAAAGGGAAGGAGTTGGATATCACATTTCATGTTAGAGGAAAGATCTCAGGTTTGGTATTAGAGGCATTGAGATATCACATCTCATGCTATAGGAAGCGTCTCAGGATTGGAATGGAAGGAGTTGGATATCACATCTCATGTTATAGGAAGGATCTCAGGTTTGGTATTAGAAGCATTGAGACATCACATCTCATGCTATAGGAAGGGTCTCAGGATTGGAATGGGAAGGAGTTGGATATCACATCTCATGCTATAGGAAGGGTCTCTGGTTTTGTATAAGCATTGAGATATCACATCTCATGCTATAGGAAGGGTCTCAGGATTGGAATGGGAAGGAGTTGTATATGACATCTCATGCCGTAGGAAGGGTCTCAGGTTTAGTATAAGCATTGAGATATCACATCTCTGCTATCGGAAAGGTCTCAGGATTGGAATGGGAAGGAGTTGGATATCCCATCTCATGTTATAGGAAGAGTCTCAGGTTTGGTATTAGAAGCATTGAGATATCACATCTCATGCTATAGGAAGTGTCTCAGGATTGGAATCGGAAGGACTTGGATATCACATCTCATGCTATAGGGAGGGTCTCACGTTTGATATTAGAAGCATTGAGATATCACATCTCATGCTATAGGAAGGGTCTCAGGATTGGAATGGGAAGGAGTTGGATATCACATCTCATGCTATAGGAAAGGTCTCAGGTTTGGTATAAGCAGTGAGATATCACATCTCATGCTATAGGAAGTGTCTCATGATTGGAATGGGAAGGAGTTGGATATCACATCTCATGTTATAGGAAGGATCTCAGGTTTGGTATAAGCATTGAGATATCACATCTCTGCTATCGGAAGGGTCTCAGGATTGGAATGGGAAGGAGTTGGAGATTCCCATCTCATGTTATAGGAAGGGTCTCAGGTTTGGTATTAGAAGCATTGAGACATCACATCTCATGCTATAGGAAGGGTCTCAGGATTGGAATGGGAAGGACTTGGATATCACATCTCATGCTATAGGGAGGGTCTCAAGTTTGATATTAGAAGCATTGAGATATCACATCTCACGATATCGGAAGGGTCTCAGGATTGGAATGGGAAGGAGTTGGATATCACATCTCATGATAAAGGAAGGGTCTAAGGTTTGGAAGGGGAAGGATTTGGATATCACATCTCATGTTATAGGGCGGGTCTCAGGTTTGGTATTAGAAGCATTGAGATATCAAGTCTCATGGTATAGGAAGGGTCTCAGAATTGGAATTGGAAGGAGTTGGATATCACATCTCAAGCTATAGGAAGGGTCTCAGGATTGGAATGGGAAGGAGTTTGATTTCACATCTCATGCCATAGTATGGGTCTCAGGTTTGGTATAAGCATTGGGATATCACATCTCATGCTATCGGAAGGGTATCAGGATTGGATTTGGAAGGAGTTGGATATCCCATCTCATGCTATAGAAAGGGTCTCAGGTTGGAATGGGAAGGAGTTGGATATCACATCTCATGTTATAGGAAGGGTCTCGGGATTGGAATGGGAAGGAGTTGGATATCACATCTCATGCTATAGGAAGGCTCTCAGGTTTGGAAGGGGAAAGAGTTGGATATCACATTTCATGTTAGAGGTAGGATCTCAGGTTTGGTATTAGAGGCATTGAGATATCACATCTCATGCTATCAGAAGGGTCTCAGGATTGGAATGGGAAGGAGTTGGATATCACATCTTATGCTAAAGGGAGGGTCTCAGGTTTGGAAGGGGAAGGATTTGGATATCACATCTCATGTTATAAGAAGGAGCTCAGGTTTGGTATTAGAAGCATTGAGATATCACATCTCATGCTATCAGAAGGATCTCAGGTTTGGTATTAGAAGCATTGAGATATCACATCTCATGCTATCAGAAGGGTCTCAGGATTGGAATGGGAAGGAGTTGGATATCACATCTCATGCTAAAGGGAGGGTCTCAGGTTTGGAAGGGGAAGGATTTGGATATCACATCTCATGTTATCGGAAGGATCTCAGGTTTGGTATTAGAAGTATTGAGATATCACATCTCATGCTATAGGAAGGGTCGCAGGATTGGAATGGGAAGGAGTTGGATATCACATCTCAAGCTATAGAAAGGGTCTCAGGTTTGGTATAAGCATTGAGATATCACATCACATGCTATAGGAAGGGTCTCAGGATTGGAATGGGAAGGTGTTGTATATGACATCTCATGTCATAGGAAGGGTCTCAGGTTTGGCATAAGCATTGAGATATCACATCACATGCTATAGGAAGGGTCTCAGGATTGGAATGGGAAGGACTTGGATATCACATCTCATGCTATAGGCAGGGTCTCAGGTTTGGAAAGGGAAGGAGTTGGATATCACATTTCATGTTAGAGGTAGGATATCAGGTTTGGTATTAGAGGCATTGAGATATCACATCTCATGCTATCAGAAGGGTCTCAGGATTGGAATGGGAAGGAGTTGGATATCACATCTCATGCTAAAGGGAGGGTCTCAGGTTTGGAAGGGAAAGGATTTGGATATCACATCTCATGTTATAGGAAGGATCTCAGGTTTGGTATTAGAGGCATTGAGATATCACATCTCATGCTATCAGAAGGGTCTCAGGATTGGAATGGGAAGGAGTTGGATATCACATCTCATGCTAAAGGGAGGGTCTCAGGTTTGGAAGGGGAAGAATTTGGATATCACATCACATGTTATAGGAAGGATCTCAGGTTTGGTATTAGAAGCATTGAGATATCACATCTCATGCTATCGGAAGGGTCTCAGGATTGGAATGGGAAGGAGTTGGAAATCACATCTCATGCTATAGGAAGGGTCTCAGGTTTGGAACGGGAAGGAGTTGGATATCACATCTCATGTTATAGGAAGAGTCTCAGGTTTGGTATAAGCATTGAGATATCACATCTCTGCAATCGGAAATGTCTCAGGATTGGGATGGGAAGGAGTTGGATATCACATCTCATGCTATAGGAAGGGTCTCAGGTTTGGAACGGGAAGGAGTTGGATATCAAATCTCATGCTATAGGAAGGCTCTCAGGTTTGGAAGGGGAAAGAGTTGGATATCACATTTCATGTTAGAGGTAGGATCTCAGGTTTGGTATTAGAGGCATTGAGATATCACATCTCATGCTATCAGAAGGGTCTCAGGATTGGAATGGGAAGGAGTTGGATATCACATCTCATGCTAAAGGGAGGGCCTCAGGTTTGGAAGGGGAAGGATTTGGATATCACATCTCATGTTATAAGAAGGAGCTCAGGTTTGGTATTAGAAGCATTGAGATATCACATCTCATGCTATCGGAAGGATCTCAGGTTTGGTATTAGAAGCATTGAGATATCACATCTCATGCTATCAGAAGGGTCTCAGGATTGGAATGGGAAGGAGTTGGATATCACATCTCATGCTAAAGGGAGGGTCTCAGGTTTGGAAGGGGAAGGATTTGGATATCACATCTCATGTTATCCGAAGGATCTCAGGTTTGGTATTAGAAGTATTGAGATATCACATCTCATGCTATAGGAAGGGTCTCAGGATTGGAATGGGAAGGAGTTGGATATCACATCTCAAGCTATAGGAAGGGTCTCAGGTTTGGTATAAGCATTGAGATATCACATCACATGCTATAGGAAGGGTCTCAGGATTGGAATGGGAAGGAGTTGTATATGACATCTCATGCCATAGGAAGGGTCTCAGGTTTGGTATAAGCATTGAGATATCACATCACATGCTATAGGAAGGGTCTCAGGATTGGAATGGGAAGGACTTGGATATCACATCTCATGCTATAGGCAGGGTCTCAGGTTTGGAAAGGGAAGGAGTTGGATATCACATTTCATGTTAGAGGTAGGATATCAGGTTTGGTATTAGAGGCATTGAGATATCACATCTCATGCTATCAGAAGGGTCTCAGGATTGGAATGGGAAGGAGTTGGATATCACATCTCATGCTAAAGGGAGGGTCTCAGGTTTGGAAGGGGAAGGATTTGGATATCACATCTCATGTTATAGGAAGGATCTCAGGTTTGGTATTAGAGGCATTGAGATATCACATTTCATGCTATCATAAGGGTCTCAGGATTGGAATGGGAAGGAGTTGAATATCACATCTCATGCTATAGGAAGGGTCTCAGGTTTGGTATAACCAGTGAGATATCACATCTCATGCTATAGGAATTGTCTCAGGATTGGAATGGGAAGGAGTTGGATATCACATCTCATGTTATAGGAAGGATCTCAGGTTTGGTATAAGCATTGAGATATCACATCTCTGCTATCGGAAGGGTCTCAGGATTGGAATGGGAAGGAGTTGGATATTCCCATCTCATGTTATAGGAAAGGTCTCAGGTTTGGTATTAGAAGCATTGAGATATCACATCTCATGCTATAGGAAGAGTCTCAGGAATGGAATGGGAAGGAGTTGGATATCACTTCTCATGATAAAGGAAGGGTCTAAGGTTTGGAAGGGGAAGGATTTGGATATCACATCTCATGTTATAGGACGGGTCTCAGGTTTGGTATTAGAAGCATTGAGATATCAAGTCTCATTGTATAGGAAGGGTCTCAGAATTGGAATGGGAAGGAGTTGGATATCACATCTCAAGCTATAGGAAGGGTCACAGGATTGGAATGGGAAGGAGTTTGATATCACATCTCATGCCATAGTATGGGTCTCAGGTTTGGTAGAAGCATTGGGATATCACATCTCATGCTATCGGAAGGGTATCAGGATTGGATTTGGAAGGAGTTGGATATCCCATCTCATGCTATAGGAAGGGTCTCAGGTTGGAATGGGAAGGAGTTGGATATCACATCTCATGTTATAGGAAGGGTCTCAGGATTGGAATGGGAAGGACTTGGATATCACATCTCATGCTATAGGAAGGCTCTCAGGTTTGCAACGGGAAAGAGTTGGATATCACATTTCATGTTAGAGGTAGGATCTCAGGTTTGGTATTAGAGGCATTGAGATATCACATCTCATGCTATCAGAAGAGTCTCAGAATTGGAATGGGAAGGAGTTGGATATCACATCTCATGCCATAGTATGGGTCTCAGGTTTGGTAGAAGCATTGGGATATCACATCTCATGCTATCGGAAGGATTTCAGGATTGGATTTGGAAGGAGTTGGATATCCCATCTCATGCTATAGGAAGGGTCTCAGGTTGGAATGGGAAGGAGTTTGATATCACATCTCATGCCATAGTATGGGTCTCAGGTTTGGTAGAAGCATTGGGATATCACATATCATGCTATCGGAAGGGTATCAGGATTGGATTTGGAAGGAGTTGGATATCCCATCTCATGCTATAGGAAGGGTCTCAGGTTGGAATGGGAAGGAGTTGGATATCACATCTCATGTTATAGGAAGGGTCTCAGGATTGGAATGGAAAGGACTTGGATATCATATCTCATGCTATAGGAAGGCTCTCAGGTTTGGAAGGGGAAGGAGTTGGATATCACATCTCAAGCTATAGGAACGGTCTCAGGTTTGGTATAAGCATTGAGATATCACATCTCATGCTATAGGAATGGTCTCAGGATTGGAATGGGAAGGAGTTGGATATCACATCTCATGCTAAAGGGAGGGCCTCAGGTTTGGAAGGGGAAGGATTTGGATATCACATCTCATGTTATAAGAAGGAGCTCAGGTTTGGTATTAGAAGCATTGAGATATCACATCTCATGCTATCGGAAGGGTCTCAGGTTTGGTATTAGAAGCATTGAGATATAACATCTCATGGTATAGGACGGGTCTCAGGATTGGAATGGGAAGGACATGGATATCACATCTCTTGTTATAGGAAGGGTCTCAGGTTTGGTATTAGAAACATTGAGATATCACATCTCATGATATAGTAAGGGTCTCAGGATTGGAATGGGAAGGACTTGGATATCTCATCTCATGTTATAGGAAGGGTCCCAGGTTTGGTATTAGAAGCATTGAGATATCAAGTCTCATTGTATAGGAAGGGTCTCAGAATTGGAATGGGAAGGAGTTGGATATCACATCTCAAGCTATAGGAAGGGTCACAGGATTGGAATGGGAAGGAGTTTGATATCACATCTCATGCCATAGTATGGGTCTCAGGTTTGGTAGAAGCATTGGGATATCACATCTCATGCTATCGGAAGGGTATCAGGATTGGATTTGGAAGGAGTTGGATATCCCATCTCATGCTATAGGAAGGGTCTCAGGTTTGGAAGTGGAAGGATTTGGATATCACATCTCATGTTATAGGAAGGATCTCAGGTTTGGTATTAGAAGCATTGAGATATCACATCTCATGCTATAGGAAGGGTCTCAGGATTGGAAAGGGAAGGAGTTGGATATCACATCTCAAGCTATAGGAAGGGTCTCAGGATTGGAATGAGAAGGAGTTGGATATCACATCTCATGCTATAGGAAGGGTCTCAGGTCTGGAATCGGAAGGAGTTGTATATGACATTTCATGCCAAAGGAAGGGTCTCAGGTTTGGTATAAGCATTGAGATATCACATCTCTGCTATTGGAAGGGTCTCAGGATTGGAATGGGAAGGAGTTGGATATCCCATCTCATTATAGGAAGGGTCTCAGGTTTGGTATTAGAAGCATTGAGATATCACATCTCATGGTATAGGACGGGTCTCAGGATTGGAATGGGAAGGACATGGATATCACATCTCTTGTTATAAGAAGGGTCTCAGGTTTGGTATTAGAAACATTGAGATATCACATCTCATGCTATAGTAAGGGTCTCAGGATTGGAATGGGAAGGACTTGGATATCCCATCTCATGTTATAGGAAGGGTCCCAGGTTTGGTATTAGAAGCATTGAGATATCACATCTCATGCTATAGGAAGGGTCTCAGAATTGGAATGGGAAGGAGTTGGATTTCACATCTCATCCACTAGGAAGGATCTCAGGATTGGAATGGGAAGGATTTGGATGTCACATCTCTTGCTATAGAAAGGGTCTCAGTTTTTTATTAGAAACATTGAGATATCACATCTCATGCTATAGGAAGGGTTTCAGGATTGGAATGGGAAGGATTTGTATATCACATCTCATGCTAAAGGAAGGGTCTCAGGTTTGGAAGGGGAAGGATTTGGATATCATATCTCATGTTATAGGACGGGTCGCAGGTTTGGTATTAGAAGCTTTGAGATATCACATCACATGCTATAGGAAGGTCTCAGGATTGGAATGGGAAGGAGTTGGATATCCCTTCTCATGCTATAGGAAGGTTCTCAGGTTGGAATGGGAAGGAGTTGGATATCACATCTCATGTTATAGGAAGGGTCTCAGGATTGGAATGGGAAGGATTTGGATATCACATATCTTGCTATAGGAAGGGTCTCAGGTTTTTTATTAGAAACAATGAGATATCACATCTCATGCTACAGGAAGGGTTTCAGGATTGGAATGGGAAGGATTTGGATATCACATCTCATGCTAAAGGAAGGGTCTCAGGTTTGGAAGGGGAAGGATTTGGATATCATATCTCATGTTATAGGACGGGTCCCAGGTTTGGTATTAGAAGCTTTGAGATATCACATCTCATGCTATAGGTAGGGTCTCAGGATTGGAATGGGGAGGAGTTGGATATCACATCTCATGCTAAAGGAAGGGACTCAGGTTTGATAGAAGCATTGAGATATTACATCTCATGCTATAGGAAGGGTTTCAGGATTGGAATGGGAAGGAGTTGGATATCACATCTCATGCCATAGGAAGGGTCTCAGGTTTGGAAAGGGAAGGAGTTGGATATCACATTTCATGTTAGAGGAAGGATCTCAGATTTGGTATTAGAGGCATTGAGATATCACATCTAATGCTATAGGAAGGGTCTCAGGATTGGATTGGGAAGGAGTTGGATATCACATCTCATGCTATAGGAAGGGTCTCAGGTTTGCTATGAACATTGAGATATCACATCTCATGCTATAGGAAGGGTCTCAGGATTGGAATGGGAAGGAGTTGGATATCACATCTGATGTTATAGGAAGGATCTCAGGTTTGGTATTAGAAGCATTGAGACATCACATCTCATGCTATAGGAAGGGTCTCAGGATTGAAATAGGAAGGAGTTGGATATCACATCTCATGCTATAGGAAGGGTCTCAGGTTTGGTATAAGCATTGAGATATCACATCTCATGCTATAGGAAGGGTCTCAGGATTGGAATGGGAAGGAGTTGTATATGACATCTCATGCCATAGGAAGGGTCTCAGGTTTGGTATAAGCATTGAGATATCACATCTCTGCTATCGGAAGGGTCTCAGGATTGGAATGGGAAGGAGTTGGATATCCCATCTCATGTTATAGGAAGAGTCTCAGGTTTGGTATTAGAAGCATTGAGATATCACATCTCATGCTATAGGAATGGTCTCAGGATTGGAATGGGAAGGATTTTGATATCACATCTCATGCCATGTATGGGTCTCAGGTTTGGTATAAGCATTGAGATATCACATCTCATGCTATAGGAAGGGTCTCAGGATTGGAATGGGAAGGAGTTGTATATGACATCTCATGCCATAGGAAGGGTCTCAGGTTTGGTATAAGCATTGAGATATCACATCTCTGCTATCGGAAGGGTCTCAGGATTGGAATGGGAAGGAGTTGGATATCCCATCTCATGTTATAGGAAGAGTCTCAGGTTTGGTATTAGAAGCATTGAGATATCACATCTCATGCTATAGGAAGTGTCTCAGGATTGGAATGGGAAGGAGTTTGATATCACATCTCATGCCATGTATGGGTTTCAGGTTTTGTAGAAGCATTGGGATATCACATCTCATGCTATCGGAAGGGTATCAGGATGGATTTGGAAGGATTTGGATATCACATTTCATGTTATAGGAAGGATCTCAAGTTTGGTATTAGAAGCATTGAGATATCACATCTCATGCTATCGGAAGGATCTCAGGTTTGGTATTATAGGCATTGAGATATCACATCTCATGCTATCAGAAGGGTCTCAGGATTGGAATGGGAAGGAGTCGGATATCACATCTCATGCTAAAGGGAGGGTCTCAGGTTTGGAAGTGGAAGGATTTGGATATCACATCTCATGTTATAGGAAGGATCTCAGGTTTGGTATTAGAAGCATTGAGATATCACATCTCATGCTATAGGAAGGGTCTCAGGATTGGAAAGGGAAGGAGTTGGATATCACATCTCAAGCTATAGGAAGGGTCTCAGGATTGGAATGAGAAGGAGTTGGATATCACATCTCATGCTATAGGAAGGGTCTCAGGTCTGGAATCGGAAGGAGTTGTATATGACATTTCATGCCAAAGGAAGGGTCTCAGGTTTGGTATAAGCATTGAGATATCACATCTCTGCTATTGGAAGGGTCTCAGGATTGGAATGGGAAGGAGTTGGATATACCATCTCATTATAGGAAGGGTCTCAGGTTTGGTATTAGAAGCATTGAGATATAACATCTCATGGTATAGGACGGGTCTCAGGATTGGAAGGGAAGGACATGGATATCACATCTCTTGTTATAGGAAGGGTCTCAGGTTTGGTATTAGAAACATTGAGATATCACATCTCATGATATAGTAAGGGTCTCAGGATTGGAATGGGAAGGACTTGGATATCTCATCTCATGTTATAGGAAGGGTCCCAGGTTTGGTATTAGAAGCATTGAGATATCACATCTCATGCTATAGGAAGGGTCTCAGAATTGGAATGGGAAGGACTTGGATATCACATCTCATGCTATAGGAAGGCTCTCAGGTTTGGAAGGGGAAGGAGTTGGATATCACATTTCATGTTAGAGGTAGGATCTCAGGTTTGGTATTAAAGGCATTGAGATATCACATCTCATGCTATCAGAAGGATCTCAGGATTGGAATGGGAAGGAGTTGGATATCACATCTCATGCTAAAGGGAGGGTCTCAGGTTTGGAAGGGGAAGGAGTTGGATATCACATTTCATGTTAGAGGTAGGATCTCAGGTTTGGTATTAGAGGCATTGAGATATCACATCTCATGCTATCAGAAGGATCTCAGGATTGGAATGGGAAGGAGTTGGATATCACATCTCATGCTAAAGGGAGGGTCTCAGGTTTGGAAGGGGAAGGATTTGGATATTACATCTCGTGTTATAGGAATGATCTCAGGTTTGGTATTAGAAGCATTGAGATATCACATCTCATGCTATAGGAAGGGTCTCAGGATTGGAATGGGAAGGAGTTGGATATCACATCTCATGCTATAGGAAGGGTCTCAGGATTGGAATGGGAAGGAGTTGTATATGACATCTCATGCCACAGGAAGGGTCTCAGGTTTGGTATAAGCATTGAGATATCACATCTCTGCTATCGGAAGGGTCTCAGGATTGGAATGGGAAGGAGTTGGATATCCCATCTTATGTTATAGGAAGGGTCTCAGGTTTGGTATTAGAAGCATTGAGATATCACATCTCATGCTATCAGAAGGGTCTCAGGATTGGAATGGGAAGGAGTCGGATATCACATCTCATGCTAAAGGGAGGGTCTCAGGTTTGGTATTAGAAGCATTGAGATATCACATCTCATGTTATAGGAAGAATCTCAGGTTTGGTATTAGAGGCATTGAGATATCACATCTCATGCTATCAGAAGGGTCTCAGGATTGGTATGGGAAGGAGTCGGATATCACATCTCATGCTAAAGGGAGGGTCTCAGGTTTGGTATTAGAAGCATTGAGATATCACATCTCATGTTATAGGAAGAATCTCAGGTTTGGTATTAGAGGCATTGAGATATCACATCTCATGCTATCAGAAGGGTCTCAGGATTGGAATGGGAAGGAGTTGGATATCACATCTCATGCTAAAGGGAGGGTCTCAGGTTTGGAAGGGGAAGAATTTGGATATCACATCACATGTTATAGGAAGGATCTCAGGTTTGGTATTAGAAGCATTGAGATATCACATCTCATGCTATCGGAAGGGTCTCAGGATTGGAATGGGAAGGAGTTGGAAATCACATCTCATGCTATAGGAAGGGTCTCAGGTTTGGAACGGGAAGGAGTTGGATATCACATCTCATGTTATAGGAAGAGTCTCAGGTTTGGTATAAGCATTGAGATATCACATCTCTGCAATCGGAAATGTCTCAGGATTGGGATGGGAAGGAGTTGGATATCACATCTCATGCTATAGGAAGGGTCTCAGGTTTGGAACGGGAAGGAGTTGGATATCAAATCTCATGCTATAGGAAGGCTCTCAGGTTTGGAAGGGGAAAGAGTTGGATATCACATTTCATGTTAGAGGTAGGATCTCAGGTTTGGTATTAGAGGCATTGAGATATCACATCTCATGCTATCAGAAGGGTCTCAGGATTGGAATGGGAAGGAGTTGGATATCACATCTCATGCTAAAGGGAGGGCCTCAGGTTTGGAAGGGGAAGGATTTGGATATCACATCTCATGTTATAAGAAGGAGCTCAGGTTTGGTATTAGAAGCATTGAGATATCACATCTCATGCTATCGGAAGGATCTCAGGTTTGGTATTAGAAGCATTGAGATATCACATCTCATGCTATCAGAAGGGTCTCAGGATTGGAATGGGAAGGAGTTGGATATCACATCTCATGCTAAAGGGAGGGTCTCAGGTTTGGAAGGGGAAGGATTTGGATATCACATCTCATGTTATCCGAAGGATCTCAGGTTTGGTATTAGAAGTATTGAGATATCACATCTCATGCTATAGGAAGGGTCTCAGGATTGGAATGGGAAGGAGTTGGATATCACATCTCAAGCTATAGGAAGGGTCTCAGGTTTGGTATAAGCATTGAGATATCACATCACATGCTATAGGAAGGGTCTCAGGATTGGAATGGGAAGGAGTTGTATATGACATCTCATGCCATAGGAAGGGTCTCAGGTTTGGTATAAGCATTGAGATATCACATCACATGCTATAGGAAGGGTCTCAGGATTGGAATGGGAAGGACTTGGATATCACATCTCATGCTATAGGCAGGGTCTCAGGTTTGGAAAGGGAAGGAGTTGGATATCACATTTCATGTTAGAGGTAGGATATCAGGTTTGGTATTAGAGGCATTGAGATATCACATCTCATGCTATCAGAAGGGTCTCAGGATTGGAATGGGAAGGAGTTGGATATCACATCTCATGCTAAAGGGAGGGTCTCAGGTTTGGAAGGGGAAGGATTTGGATATCACATCTCATGTTATAGGAAGGATCTCAGGTTTGGTATTAGAGGCATTGAGATATCACATTTCATGCTATCATAAGGGTCTCAGGATTGGAATGGGAAGGAGTTGAATATCACATCTCATGCTATAGGAAGGGTCTCAGGTTTGGTATAACCAGTGAGATATCACATCTCATGCTATAGGAATTGTCTCAGGATTGGAATGGGAAGGAGTTGGATATCACATCTCATGTTATAGGAAGGATCTCAGGTTTGGTATAAGCATTGAGATATCACATCTCTGCTATCGGAAGGGTCTCAGGATTGGAATGGGAAGGAGTTGGATATTCCCATCTCATGTTATAGGAAAGGTCTCAGGTTTGGTATTAGAAGCATTGAGATATCACATCTCATGCTATAGGAAGAGTCTCAGGAATGGAATGGGAAGGAGTTGGATATCACTTCTCATGATAAAGGAAGGGTCTAAGGTTTGGAAGGGGAAGGATTTGGATATCACATCTCATGTTATAGGACGGGTCTCAGGTTTGGTATTAGAAGCATTGAGATATCAAGTCTCATTGTATAGGAAGGGTCTCAGAATTGGAATGGGAAGGAGTTGGATATCACATCTCAAGCTATAGGAAGGGTCACAGGATTGGAATGGGAAGGAGTTTGATATCACATCTCATGCCATAGTATGGGTCTCAGGTTTGGTAGAAGCATTGGGATATCACATCTCATGCTATCGGAAGGGTATCAGGATTGGATTTGGAAGGAGTTGGATATCCCATCTCATGCTATAGGAAGGGTCTCAGGTTGGAATGGGAAGGAGTTGGATATCACATCTCATGTTATAGGAAGGGTCTCAGGATTGGAATGGGAAGGACTTGGATATCACATCTCATGCTATAGGAAGGCTCTCAGGTTTGCAACGGGAAAGAGTTGGATATCACATTTCATGTTAGAGGTAGGATCTCAGGTTTGGTATTAGAGGCATTGAGATATCACATCTCATGCTATCAGAAGAGTCTCAGAATTGGAATGGGAAGGAGTTGGATATCACATCTCATGCCATAGTATGGGTCTCAGGTTTGGTAGAAGCATTGGGATATCACATCTCATGCTATCGGAAGGATTTCAGGATTGGATTTGGAAGGAGTTGGATATCCCATCTCATGCTATAGGAAGGGTCTCAGGTTGGAATGGGAAGGAGTTTGATATCACATCTCATGCCATAGTATGGGTCTCAGGTTTGGTAGAAGCATTGGGATATCACATATCATGCTATCGGAAGGGTATCAGGATTGGATTTGGAAGGAGTTGGATATCCCATCTCATGCTATAGGAAGGGTCTCAGGTTGGAATGGGAAGGAGTTGGATATCACATCTCATGTTATAGGAAGGGTCTCAGGATTGGAATGGAAAGGACTTGGATATCATATCTCATGCTATAGGAAGGCTCTCAGGTTTGGAAGGGGAAGGAGTTGGATATCACATCTCAAGCTATAGGAACGGTCTCAGGTTTGGTATAAGCATTGAGATATCACATCTCATGCTATAGGAATGGTCTCAGGATTGGAATGGGAAGGAGTTGGATATCACATCTCATGCTAAAGGGAGGGCCTCAGGTTTGGAAGGGGAAGGATTTGGATATCACATCTCATGTTATAAGAAGGAGCTCAGGTTTGGTATTAGAAGCATTGAGATATCACATCTCATGCTATCGGAAGGGTCTCAGGTTTGGTATTAGAAGCATTGAGATATAACATCTCATGGTATAGGACGGGTCTCAGGATTGGAATGGGAAGGACATGGATATCACATCTCTTGTTATAGGAAGGGTCTCAGGTTTGGTATTAGAAACATTGAGATATCACATCTCATGATATAGTAAGGGTCTCAGGATTGGAATGGGAAGGACTTGGATATCTCATCTCATGTTATAGGAAGGGTCCCAGGTTTGGTATTAGAAGCATTGAGATATCAAGTCTCATTGTATAGGAAGGGTCTCAGAATTGGAATGGGAAGGAGTTGGATATCACATCTCAAGCTATAGGAAGGGTCACAGGATTGGAATGGGAAGGAGTTTGATATCACATCTCATGCCATAGTATGGGTCTCAGGTTTGGTAGAAGCATTGGGATATCACATCTCATGCTATCGGAAGGGTATCAGGATTGGATTTGGAAGGAGTTGGATATCCCATCTCATGCTATAGGAAGGGTCTCAGGTTTGGAAGTGGAAGGATTTGGATATCACATCTCATGTTATAGGAAGGATCTCAGGTTTGGTATTAGAAGCATTGAGATATCACATCTCATGCTATAGGAAGGGTCTCAGGATTGGAAAGGGAAGGAGTTGGATATCACATCTCAAGCTATAGGAAGGGTCTCAGGATTGGAATGAGAAGGAGTTGGATATCACATCTCATGCTATAGGAAGGGTCTCAGGTCTGGAATCGGAAGGAGTTGTATATGACATTTCATGCCAAAGGAAGGGTCTCAGGTTTGGTATAAGCATTGAGATATCACATCTCTGCTATTGGAAGGGTCTCAGGATTGGAATGGGAAGGAGTTGGATATCCCATCTCATTATAGGAAGGGTCTCAGGTTTGGTATTAGAAGCATTGAGATATCACATCTCATGGTATAGGACGGGTCTCAGGATTGGAATGGGAAGGACATGGATATCACATCTCTTGTTATAAGAAGGGTCTCAGGTTTGGTATTAGAAACATTGAGATATCACATCTCATGCTATAGTAAGGGTCTCAGGATTGGAATGGGAAGGACTTGGATATCCCATCTCATGTTATAGGAAGGGTCCCAGGTTTGGTATTAGAAGCATTGAGATATCACATCTCATGCTATAGGAAGGGTCTCAGAATTGGAATGGGAAGGAGTTGGATTTCACATCTCATCCACTAGGAAGGATCTCAGGATTGGAATGGGAAGGATTTGGATGTCACATCTCTTGCTATAGAAAGGGTCTCAGTTTTTTATTAGAAACATTGAGATATCACATCTCATGCTATAGGAAGGGTTTCAGGATTGGAATGGGAAGGATTTGTATATCACATCTCATGCTAAAGGAAGGGTCTCAGGTTTGGAAGGGGAAGGATTTGGATATCATATCTCATGTTATAGGACGGGTCGCAGGTTTGGTATTAGAAGCTTTGAGATATCACATCACATGCTATAGGAAGGTCTCAGGATTGGAATGGGAAGGAGTTGGATATCCCTTCTCATGCTATAGGAAGGTTCTCAGGTTGGAATGGGAAGGAGTTGGATATCACATCTCATGTTATAGGAAGGGTCTCAGGATTGGAATGGGAAGGATTTGGATATCACATATCTTGCTATAGGAAGGGTCTCAGGTTTTTTATTAGAAACAATGAGATATCACATCTCATGCTACAGGAAGGGTTTCAGGATTGGAATGGGAAGGATTTGGATATCACATCTCATGCTAAAGGAAGGGTCTCAGGTTTGGAAGGGGAAGGATTTGGATATCATATCTCATGTTATAGGACGGGTCCCAGGTTTGGTATTAGAAGCTTTGAGATATCACATCTCATGCTATAGGTAGGGTCTCAGGATTGGAATGGGGAGGAGTTGGATATCACATCTCATGCTAAAGGAAGGGACTCAGGTTTGATAGAAGCATTGAGATATTACATCTCATGCTATAGGAAGGGTTTCAGGATTGGAATGGGAAGGAGTTGGATATCACATCTCATGCCATAGGAAGGGTCTCAGGTTTGGAAAGGGAAGGAGTTGGATATCACATTTCATGTTAGAGGAAGGATCTCAGATTTGGTATTAGAGGCATTGAGATATCACATCTAATGCTATAGGAAGGGTCTCAGGATTGGATTGGGAAGGAGTTGGATATCACATCTCATGCTATAGGAAGGGTCTCAGGTTTGCTATGAACATTGAGATATCACATCTCATGCTATAGGAAGGGTCTCAGGATTGGAATGGGAAGGAGTTGGATATCACATCTGATGTTATAGGAAGGATCTCAGGTTTGGTATTAGAAGCATTGAGACATCACATCTCATGCTATAGGAAGGGTCTCAGGATTGAAATAGGAAGGAGTTGGATATCACATCTCATGCTATAGGAAGGGTCTCAGGTTTGGTATAAGCATTGAGATATCACATCTCATGCTATAGGAAGGGTCTCAGGATTGGAATGGGAAGGAGTTGTATATGACATCTCATGCCATAGGAAGGGTCTCAGGTTTGGTATAAGCATTGAGATATCACATCTCTGCTATCGGAAGGGTCTCAGGATTGGAATGGGAAGGAGTTGGATATCCCATCTCATGTTATAGGAAGAGTCTCAGGTTTGGTATTAGAAGCATTGAGATATCACATCTCATGCTATAGGAATGGTCTCAGGATTGGAATGGGAAGGATTTTGATATCACATCTCATGCCATGTATGGGTCTCAGGTTTGGTATAAGCATTGAGATATCACATCTCATGCTATAGGAAGGGTCTCAGGATTGGAATGGGAAGGAGTTGTATATGACATCTCATGCCATAGGAAGGGTCTCAGGTTTGGTATAAGCATTGAGATATCACATCTCTGCTATCGGAAGGGTCTCAGGATTGGAATGGGAAGGAGTTGGATATCCCATCTCATGTTATAGGAAGAGTCTCAGGTTTGGTATTAGAAGCATTGAGATATCACATCTCATGCTATAGGAAGTGTCTCAGGATTGGAATGGGAAGGAGTTTGATATCACATCTCATGCCATGTATGGGTTTCAGGTTTTGTAGAAGCATTGGGATATCACATCTCATGCTATCGGAAGGGTATCAGGATGGATTTGGAAGGATTTGGATATCACATTTCATGTTATAGGAAGGATCTCAAGTTTGGTATTAGAAGCATTGAGATATCACATCTCATGCTATCGGAAGGATCTCAGGTTTGGTATTATAGGCATTGAGATATCACATCTCATGCTATCAGAAGGGTCTCAGGATTGGAATGGGAAGGAGTCGGATATCACATCTCATGCTAAAGGGAGGGTCTCAGGTTTGGAAGTGGAAGGATTTGGATATCACATCTCATGTTATAGGAAGGATCTCAGGTTTGGTATTAGAAGCATTGAGATATCACATCTCATGCTATAGGAAGGGTCTCAGGATTGGAAAGGGAAGGAGTTGGATATCACATCTCAAGCTATAGGAAGGGTCTCAGGATTGGAATGAGAAGGAGTTGGATATCACATCTCATGCTATAGGAAGGGTCTCAGGTCTGGAATCGGAAGGAGTTGTATATGACATTTCATGCCAAAGGAAGGGTCTCAGGTTTGGTATAAGCATTGAGATATCACATCTCTGCTATTGGAAGGGTCTCAGGATTGGAATGGGAAGGAGTTGGATATACCATCTCATTATAGGAAGGGTCTCAGGTTTGGTATTAGAAGCATTGAGATATAACATCTCATGGTATAGGACGGGTCTCAGGATTGGAAGGGAAGGACATGGATATCACATCTCTTGTTATAGGAAGGGTCTCAGGTTTGGTATTAGAAACATTGAGATATCACATCTCATGATATAGTAAGGGTCTCAGGATTGGAATGGGAAGGACTTGGATATCTCATCTCATGTTATAGGAAGGGTCCCAGGTTTGGTATTAGAAGCATTGAGATATCACATCTCATGCTATAGGAAGGGTCTCAGAATTGGAATGGGAAGGACTTGGATATCACATCTCATGCTATAGGAAGGCTCTCAGGTTTGGAAGGGGAAGGAGTTGGATATCACATTTCATGTTAGAGGTAGGATCTCAGGTTTGGTATTAAAGGCATTGAGATATCACATCTCATGCTATCAGAAGGATCTCAGGATTGGAATGGGAAGGAGTTGGATATCACATCTCATGCTAAAGGGAGGGTCTCAGGTTTGGAAGGGGAAGGAGTTGGATATCACATTTCATGTTAGAGGTAGGATCTCAGGTTTGGTATTAGAGGCATTGAGATATCACATCTCATGCTATCAGAAGGATCTCAGGATTGGAATGGGAAGGAGTTGGATATCACATCTCATGCTAAAGGGAGGGTCTCAGGTTTGGAAGGGGAAGGATTTGGATATTACATCTCGTGTTATAGGAATGATCTCAGGTTTGGTATTAGAAGCATTGAGATATCACATCTCATGCTATAGGAAGGGTCTCAGGATTGGAATGGGAAGGAGTTGGATATCACATCTCATGCTATAGGAAGGGTCTCAGGATTGGAATGGGAAGGAGTTGTATATGACATCTCATGCCACAGGAAGGGTCTCAGGTTTGGTATAAGCATTGAGATATCACATCTCTGCTATCGGAAGGGTCTCAGGATTGGAATGGGAAGGAGTTGGATATCCCATCTTATGTTATAGGAAGGGTCTCAGGTTTGGTATTAGAAGCATTGAGATATCACATCTCATGCTATCAGAAGGGTCTCAGGATTGGAATGGGAAGGAGTCGGATATCACATCTCATGCTAAAGGGAGGGTCTCAGGTTTGGTATTAGAAGCATTGAGATATCACATCTCATGTTATAGGAAGAATCTCAGGTTTGGTATTAGAGGCATTGAGATATCACATCTCATGCTATCAGAAGGGTCTCAGGATTGGTATGGGAAGGAGTCGGATATCACATCTCATGCTAAAGGGAGGGTCTCAGGTTTGGTATTAGAAGCATTGAGATATCACATCTCATGTTATAGGAAGAATCTCAGGTTTGGTATTAGAGGCATTGAGCTATCACATCTCATGCTATAGGAAGGGTCTCAGGATTGGAATGGGAAGGAGTTGGATATCACATCTCATGCTAAAGGAAGGGTCTCAGTTTTGGTAGAAGCATTGAGATATCACATCTCATGGTATAGGAAGGGTCTCAGTATTGGAATGGGAAGGAGTTGGATTTCACATCTCATCCAATAGGAAGGATCTCAGGATTGGAATGGGAAGGATTTGGATATCACATCTCTTGCTATAGGAAGGGTCTCAGGTTTTTTATTAGAAACATTGAGATATCACATCTCATGCTATAGGAAGGGTTTCAGGATTGGAATGGGAAGGATTTGGATATCACATCTCATGCTAAAGGAAGGGTCTCAGGTTTGGAAGGGGAAGGATTTGGATATCATATCTCATGTTATAGGACGGGTCCCAGGTTTGGTATTAGAAGCTTTGAGATATCACATCTCATGCTATAGTAAGGGTCGCAGGATTGGAATGGGAAGGAGTTGGATATCACATCTCATGCTAAAGGAAGGGACTCAGGTTTGATAGAAGCATTGAGATATTACATCTCATGCTATAGGAAGGGTCTCAGGATTGGAATGGGAAGGAGTTGGATATCACATCTCATGCCATAGGAAGGGTCTCAGGTTTGGTACAAGCATTGAGATATCACATCTCTGCTATCGGAAGGGTCACAGGATAGGAATGGGAAGGTGTTGGATATCACATCTCAAGCTATCTCAGGATTGGAATGGGAAGGAGTTTGATATCACATCTCAAGCTATAGGAAGGTTCTCAGGTTTGGAAGGGGAAGGATTTGGATCTCATATCTCATGTTTTAGGACGGGTCTCAGGTTTGGTATTAGAAGCATTGAGATATCACATCTCATGGTATAGGAAGGGTCTCAGGATTGGAATGGGAAGGAGTTGGATATCACATCTCAAGCTATCACAGGATTGGACTGGGAAGGAGTTTGATATCACATCTCAAGCTATAGGAAGGGTCTCAGGTTTGGAAAGGGAAGGATTTGGATTTCACATCTAATGTTATAGGATGGTTCTCATGTTTGGTTTTAGAAGCATTGAGATATCACATCTAATGCTATCGGAAGGGTCTCAGGTTTGGAAAGGGAAGGATTTGGATTTCACATATGTTATTGGATGGTTCTCAGGTTTGTTTTTAGAAGCATTAAGATATCACATCTCATGCTATAGGAAGGGTCTCAGGTTTTGGAGTGGGAAGGAGTTGGATACACATCTCATGTTATAGGAAGGATCTCAGGTTTGGTATTAGAAAAATTGTGATATCACATATCATGCTATAGGAAGGGTCTCAGGATTGGAATGGGAAGGAGTTGGATATGACATCTCATGCCACAGGAAGGGTCTCAGGTTTGGTATAAGCATTGAGATATCACATCTTTGCTATCGGAAGGGTCTCAGGATTGGAATGGGAAGGAGTTGGATATCCCATCTTATGTTATAGGAAGGGTCTCAGGTTTGGTGTTGGAAGCATTGAGATATCACATCTCATGCTATCAGAAGGGTCTCAGGATTGGAATGGGAAGGAGTCGGATATCACACCTCATGCTAAAGGGAGGGTCTCAGGTTTGGTATTAGAAGCATTGAGATATCACATATCATGTTATAGGAAGAATCTCTGGTTTGGTATTAGAGGCATTGAGATATCACATCTCATGCTATCAGAAGGGTCTCAGGATTGGAATGGGAAGGAGTCGGATATCACATCTCATGCTAAAGGGAGGGTCTCAGGTTTGGTATTAGAAGCATTGAGATATCACATCTCATGTTATAGGTAGAATCTCAGGTTTGGTATTAGAGGCATTGAGATATCACATCTCATGTTATAGGAAGGGTCTCAGGATTGGAATGGGAAGGATTTGGATATCACATCTCTTGCTATAGGAAGAGTCTCAGGTTTTTTATTAGAAACATTGAGATATCACATCTCATGCTATAGGAAGGGTTTCAGGATTGGAATGGGAAGGATTTGGATATCACATCTCATGCTAAAGGAAGGGTCTCAGGTTTGGAAGGGGAAGGATTTGGATATCATATCTCATGTTATAGGATGGTTCTCATGTTTGGTTTTAGAAGCATTGAGATATCACATGTAATGCTATCGGAAGGGTCCCAGGATAGGAATGGGAAGGACTTAGATATCACATCCCATGCTATAGGGAGGGTCTCAGTTTTGGAAAGGGAAGGATTTGGATTTCACATCTCATGTTATAGGATGGTTCTCATGTTTGATTTTAGAAGCATTGAGATATCACATGTAATGCTATCGGAAGGGTCTCAGGTTTGGAAAGGGAAGGATTTGGATTTCACATATGTTATTGGATGGTTCTCAGGTTTGGTTTTAGAAGCATTAAGATATCACATCTCAGGCTATAGGAAGGGTCTCAGGATTGGAATGGGAAGGAGTTGGATATCACATCTCAAGCTATCTCAGTATTGGAATGGGAAGGAGTTTGATATCACATCTCATGCAATCGGAAGGGTCTCAGGTTTGGAATGGGAAGGAGTTGGATATCACATCTCATGTTTTAGGACGGGTGTCAGGTTTGGTATTAGAAGCATTGAGATATCACATCTCATAGTATAGGAAGGGTCTCAGGATTGGAATGGGAAGGAGTTGGATATCACATCTCAAGCTATCTCAGGATTGGAATGGGAAGGAGTTTGATATCACATCTCATGCAATCGGAAGGGTCTCAGGTTTGGAATGGGAAGGAGTTGGATATCACATCTCATGTTATAGGAAGGATCTCAGGTTTATTATTAGAAGCATTGAGATTTCACATCTCATGCTATAGGAAGGGTCTCAGGATTGGAATCGGAAGGAGGTGTATTTGACATCTCATGCCATAGGAAAGGTCTCAGGTTTGGTATAAGCATTGAGCTATCACATCTCTGCTATCGGAAGGGTCTCAGGATTGGAATGGGAAGGAGTTGGATATCCCATCTCATTATAGGAAGGGTCTCAGGTTTGGTATTAGAAGCATTGAGATATCACATCTCATGCTATAGGAAGGGTCTCAGGATTGGAATGGGAAGGACTTGAATATCACATCTCATGTTATAGCAAGGGTCTCAGGTTTGGTATTAGAAGCATTGAGATATCACATCTCATGCTATAGGTAGACTCTCATGTTTGGAAAGGGAAGGAGTGGGATATCACATTTCATGTTCAAGGAAGGATCTCAGGTTTGGTATTAGAGGCATTGAGATATCACATCTCATGCTATAGGAAGGGTCTCAGGATTGGAATGGGAAGGATTTGGATATCACATCTCATGCTATAGGAAGGGTCTCAGGTTTGGTATAAACATTGAGATATCACATATCATGCTATAGGAAGGGTCTCAGGTTTATTATTAGAAGCATTGAGATTTCACATCTCATGCTATAGGAAGGGTCTCAGGATTGGAATCGGAAGGAGGTGTATTTGACATCTCATGCCATAGGAAGGGTCTCAGGTTTGGTATAAGCATTGAGCTATCACATCTCTGCTATCGGAAGGGTCTCAGGATTGGAATGGGAAGGAGTTGGATATCCCATCTCATTATAGGAAGGGTCTCAGGTTTGGTATTAGAAGCATTGAGATATCACATCTCATGCTATAGGAAGGGTCTCAGGATTGGAATGGGAAGGACTTGAATATCACATCTCATGTTATAGCAAGGGTCTCAGGTTTGGTATTAGAAGCATTGAGATATCACATCTCATGCTATAGGGAGGGTCTCAGGATTGGAATGGGAACGACTTGGATATCACATCTCATGATAAAGGAAGGGTCTAAGGTTTGGAAGGGGAAGGAGTTGGATATCACATCTCATGTTATAGGAAGGATCTCAGGTTTATTATTAGAAGCATTGAGATTTCACATCTCATGCTATAGGAAGGGTCTCAGGATTGGAATCGGAAGGAGGTGTATTTGACATCTCATGCCATAGGAAGGGTCTCAGGTTTGGTATAAGCATTGAGCTATCACATCTCTGCTATCGGAAGGGTCTCAGGATTGGAATGGGAAGGAGTTGGATATCCCATCTCATTATAGGAAGGGTCTCAGGTTTGGTATTAGAAGCATTGAGATATCACATCTCATGCTATAGGAAGGGTCTCAGGATTGGAATGGGAAGGACTTGAATATCACATCTCATGTTATAGCAAGGGTCTCAGGTTTGGTATTAGAAGCATTGAGATATCACATCTCATGCTATAGGGAGGGTCTCAGGATTGGAATGGGAACGACTTGGATATCACATCTCATGATAAAGGAAGGGTCTAAGGTTTGGAAGGGGAAGGATTTGGATATCACATCTCATGTTATAGGACCGGTCTCAGGTTTGGTATTAGAAGCATTGAGATATCAAGTCCCATGGTATAGGACTGGTCTCAGAATTGGAATGGGAAGGAGTTGGATATCACATCTCAAGCTATAGGAAGGGTGTCAGGATTGGAATGGGAAGGAGTTTGATATCACATCTCATGCCATGGTATGGGTCTCAGGTTTTGTAGAAGCATTGGGATATCACATCTCATGCTATCGGAAGGGTATCAGGATTGGATTTGGAAGGAGTTGGATATCCTATCTCATGCTATAGGAAGGGTCTCAGGTTGGAATGGGAAGGAATTGGATATCACATCTCATGTTATAGGAAGGGTATCAGGATTGGAATGGGAAGGACTTGGATATCACATCTCATGCTTTAGGAAGGCTATCAGGTTTGGAAGGGGAAGGAGTTGCATATCAAATTTCATTTTAGAGGTAGGATCTCAGGTTTGGTATTAGAGGCATTGAGATATCACATCTCATGCTATAGGAAGGGTCTCACGATTGGAATGGGAAGGATTTGGATATCACATCTCATGCTATAGGAAGGGTCTCAGGTTTGGTATAAGCATTGAGATATCACATCTCATGCTATAGAAACGGTCTCAAGATTGCAATGGGAAGGAGTTGGATATCACATCTCATGTTATAGGAAGGATCTCAGATTTGGTATTAGAAGCATTGAGACATCACATCTCATGCTATAGGAAGGGTCTCAGGATTGGAATGGGAAGGAGTTGGATATCACATCTCATGTTATAGGAAGGGTCTCAGGATTGGAATGGGAAGCACTTTGATATCACATCTCATGTTATAGGAAGGCTCCCAGGTTTAGAAGGGGAAGGAGTTGGATATCACATTTCATGTTAGAGGTAGGATCTCAGGTTTGGTATTAGAGGCATTGAGATATAACATCTCATGCTATCAGAAAGGTCTCAGGATTGGAATGGGAAGGAGTTGGATATCACATCTCATGCTAAAGGGAGGGTCTCAGGTTTGGAAGGGGAAGGATTTGGATATCACATCTCATGCTATAGGAAGGGTCTCAGGATTGGAATGGGAAGGACTTGAATATCCCATCTCATGCTATAGGGAGGCTCTCACGTTTGGAAAGGGAAGGAGTTGGATATCACATTTCATGTTAGAGGTAGGATCTCAGGTTTGGTATTAGAGGCATTGAATATCACATCTCATGCTATCAGAAGGGTCTCAGGATTGGAATGGGAAAGAGTTGGATATCACATCTCATGCTAAAGGGAGCGTCTCAGGTTTGGAAGGGGAAGGATTTTGATATCACATCTCATGTTATAGGAAGGATCTCAGGTTTGGTATTAGAGGGATTGAGATATCACATCTCATGCTATCGGAAGGGTATCAGGATTGGATTTGGAATTAGTTGGATATCCCATCTCATGCTATAGGAAGGGTCTCAGGTTGGAATGGGAAGGAGTTGGATATCACATCTCATGTTATAGGAAGGGTCTCAGGATTGGAATGGGAAATACTTCGATATCACATCTCATGCTATAGGAAGGCTCTCAGGTTTGCAAGGGGAAGGAGTTGGATATCACATTTCATGTTAGAGGTAGGATCTCAGGTTTGGTATTAGAGGCATTGAGATATCACATCTCATGCTATCAGAAATGTCTCAGGATTGGAAAGGGAAGGAGTTGGATATCACATCTCATGCTAAAGGGAGGGTCTCTGGTTTGGAAGGGGAAGGATTTGGATATCACATCTCATGTTATAGGAAGGATCTCAGGTTTGGTATTAGAAGCATTGAGATATCACATCTCATGCTATAGGAAGGGTCTCAGGTTTGGAATGGGAAGGAATTGGATATCACATCATAGGAAGGATCTCAGGTTTGGTATTAGAAGCATTGAGATATCACATCTCATTCTATAGGAATGGTCTCAGGATTGGAATGGGAAGGAGTTGGATATTAGATTCTTGCTATAGAAAGGGTCTCAGGTTTGGAACTGGAAGGAGTTGGATATCACATCTCATGTTATAGGAAGGGTCTCAGGTTTGGTCTAAGCATTGAGATATCACATCTCTGCTATCAGAAGTTTCTCAGGATTGAAATGGGAAGGAGTTGGATATCCCATCTCATGGTATAGGACGGGTATCAGGTTTGGTAATAGAATCATTGAGATATCACATCTCATGCTGTAGGAAGTGTCTAAGGATTGGAATGGGAAGGACTTGGATATCACATCTCATGCTATAGGTAGACTCTCAGGTTTGGAAAGGGAAGGAGTGGGATATCACATTTCATGTTCAAGGAAGGATCTCAGGTTTGGTATTAGAGGCATTGAGATATCACATCTCATGCTATAGGAAGGGTCTCAGGATTGGAATGGGAAGGATTTGGATATCACATCTCATGCTATAGGAAGGGTCTCAGGTTTGGTATAAACATTGAGATATCACATATCATGCTATAGGAAGGGTCTCAGGATTGGAATGGGAATGAGTTGGATATCACATCTCATGCCATAGGAAGGGTCTCAGGTTTGGTACAAGCATTGAGATATCACATCTCTGCTATCGGAAGGGTCTCAGGATAGGAATGGGAAGGAGTTGGATATCACATCTCAAGCTATCTCAGGATTGGAATGGGAAGGAGTTTGATATCACATCTCAAGCTATAGGAAGGTTCTCAGGTTTGGAGGGGGAAGGATTTGGATCTCACATCTCATGTTTTAGGACGGGCCTCAGGTTTGGTATTAGAAGCATTGAGATATCACATCTCATGGTATAGGAAGGGTCTCAGGATTGGAATGGGAAGGAGTTGGATATCACATCTCGAGCTATCACAGGATTGGAATGGGAAGGAGTTTGATATCACATCTCAAGCTATAGGAAGGGTCTCAGGTTTGGAAAGGGAAGGATTTGGATTTCACATCTCATGTTATAGGATGGTTCTCATGTTTGGTTTTAGAAGCATTGAGATATCACATCTAATGCTATCGGAAGGGTCTCAGGTTTGGAAAGGGAAGGATTTGGATTTCACATATGTTATTGGATGGTTCTCAGGTTTGGTTTTAGAAGCATTAAGATATCACATCTCATGCTATAGGAAGGGTCTCAGGTTTTGGAATGGGAAGGAGTTGGATACACATCTCATGTTATAGGAAGGATCTCAGGTTTGGTATTAGGAAAATTGTGATATCACATATCATGCTATAGGAAGGGTCTCAGGATTGGAATGGGAAGGATTTGGATATCACATCTCATGCTATAGGAAGGGTCTCAGGTTTTGTATAAGCATTGAGATATCACATCTCTGATATCGGAAGGGTCTCAGGATTGGAATGGAAAGGAGTTGGATATCCCATCTTATGTTATAGGAAGGGTCTCAGGTTTGGTATTAGAAGCATTGAGATATCACATCTCATGCTATCAGAAGGGTCTCAGGATTGGAATGGGAAGGAGTCCGATATCACATCTCATGCTAAAGGGAGGGTCTCAGATTTGGTATTAGAAGCATTGAGATATCACATCTCATGTTATAGGAAGAATCTCTGGTTTGGTATTAGAGGCATTGAGATATCACATCTCATGCTATCAGAAGGGTCTCAGGATTGGAATGGGAAGGAGTCGGATATCACATCTCATGCTAAAGGGAGGGTCTCAGGTGTGGTATTAGAAGCATTGAGATATCACATCTCATGTTATAGGAAGAATCTCAGGTTTGGTATTAGAGGCATTGAGATATCACATCTCATGTTATAGGAAGGGTCTCAGGATTGGAATGGGAAGGATTTGGATATCACATCTCTTGCTATAGGAAGAGTCTCAGGTTTTTTATTAGAAACATTGAGATATCACATCTCATGCTAAAGGAAGGGTCTCAGGTTTGGAAGGGGAAGGATTTGGATATCATATCTCATGTTATAGGATGGGTCCCAGGTTTGGTATTAGAAGCTTTGAAATATCACATCTCATGCTATAGGAAGGGTCTCAGGATTGGAATGGGAAGGAGTTGGATATCACATCTCAT
The DNA here is from genome assembly GCF_040938575.1 of Ambystoma mexicanum. Lineage (NCBI taxonomy): Eukaryota > Metazoa > Chordata > Amphibia > Caudata > Ambystomatidae > Ambystoma > Ambystoma mexicanum. Next base: position 54,423 of record NW_027182355.1, read on the forward strand.
GCTAAAGGAAGGGATTCAGGTTTGATAGAAGCATTGAGATATCACATCTCATGCTATAGGAAGGGTCTCAAGATTGGAATGGGAAGGAGTTGGATATCACATCTCATGCCATAGGAAGGTTCTCAGGTTTGGTCCAAGCATTGAGATATCATATCTCTGCTATCGGAAGGGTCTCAGGATAGGAATGGGAAGGACTTAGATATCACATCTCATGCTATAGGGAGGGTCTCAGGTTTGGAAAGGGAAGGATTTGGATTTCACATCTCATGTTATAGGATGGTTCTCATGTTTGGTTTTAGAAGCATTGAGATATCACATCTAATGCTATCGGAAGGGTCTCAGGTTTGGAAAGGGAAGGATTTGGATACACATCTCATGTTATAGGAAGGATCTCAGGTTTGGTATTAGAAAAATTGTGATATCACATATCATGCTATAGGAAGGGTCTCAGTATTGGAATGGGAAGGAGTTGGATATCACATCTCATGCTAAAGGAAAGATCTCAGGTTTGGAAGGGGAAGGATTTGGACATCACATCTCATGTTTTAGGACGGGTGTCAGGTTTGGTATTATAAGCATTGAGATATCACATCTCATGGTATAGGAAGGGTCTCAGGATTGGAATGGGAAGGAGTTGGATATCACATCTCATGCTAAAGGAAAGATCTCAGGTTTGGAAGGGGAAGGATTTGGACATCACATCTCATGTTTTAGGACGGGTGTCAGGTTTGGTATTAGAAGCATTGAGATATCACATCTCATGGTATAGGAAGGGTCTCAGGATTGGAATGGGAAGGAGTTGGATATCACATCTCATGCTAAAGGAAAGATCTCAGGTTTGGAAGTGGAAGGATTTGGACATCACATCTCATGTTTTAGGACGGGTGTCAGGTTTGGTATTAGAAGCATTGAGATATCACATCTCATGGTATAGGAAGGGTCTCAGGATTGGAATGGGAAGGAGTTTGATATCACATCTCGTGCAATCGGAAGGGTCTCAGGTTTGGAATGGGAAGGAGTTGGATATCACATCTCATGTTATAGGAAGGATCTCAGGTTTATTATTAGAAGCATTGAGATATCACATCTCATGGTATAGGAAGGGTCTCAGGATTGGAATGGGAAGGAGTTGGATATCACATCTCATGCTAAAGGAAAGATCTCAGGTTTGGAAGTGGAAGGATTTGGACATCACATCTCATGTTTTAGGACGGGTGTCAGGTTTGGTATTAGAAGCATTGAGATATCACATCTCATGGTATAGGAAGGGTCTCATGATTGGAATGGGAAGGAGTTGGATATCACATCTCATGCTATAGGAAGGGTCTCAGGATTGGAATGGGAAGGAGTTGTATATGACATCTCATGCCACAGGAAGGGTCTCAGGTTTGGTATAAGCATTGAGATATCACATCTCTGCTATCGGAAGGGTCTCAGGATTGGAATGGGAAGAAGTTGGATATCCCATCTTATGTTATAGGAAGGGTCACAGGTTTGGTATTAGAAGCATTGAGATATCACATCTCATGCTATCAGAAGGGTCTCAGGATTGGAATGGGAAGGAGTCGGATATCACATCTCATGCTAAAGGGAGGGTCTCAGGTTTGGTATTAGAAGCATTGAGATATCACATCTCATGTTATAGGAAGAATCTCAGGTTTGGTATTAGAGGCATTGAGATATCACATCTCATGCTATCAGAAGGGTCTCAGGATTGGTATGGGAAGGAGTCGGATATCACATCTCATGCTAAAGGGAGGGTCTCAGGTTTGGTATTAGAAGCATTGAGATATCACATCTCATGTTATAGGAAGAATCTCAGGTTTGGTATTAGAGGCATTGAGATATCACATCTAATGCTATAGGAAGGGTCTCAGGATTGGAATGGGAAGGAGTTGGATATCACATCTCATGCTAAAGGAAGGGTCTCAGTTTTGGTAGAAGCATTGAGATATCACATCTCATGGTATAGGAAGGGTCTCAGTATTGGAATGGGAAGGAGTTGGATTTCACATCTCATCCAATAGGAAGGATCTCAGGATTGGAATGGGAAGGATTTGGATGTCACATCTCTTGCTATAGAAAGGGTCTCAGTTTTTTTATTAGAAACATTGAGATATCACATCTCATGCTATAGGAAGGGTTTCAGGATTGGAATGGGAAGGATTTGTATATCACATCTCATGCTAAAGGAAGGGTCTCAGGTTTGGAAGGGGAAGGATTTGGATATCATATCTCATGTTATAGGACGGGTCGCAGGTTTGGTATTAGAAGCTTTGAGATATCACATCTCATGCTATAGGAAGGTCTCAGGATTGGAATGGGAAGGAGTTGGATATCCCTTCTCATGCTATAGGAAGGTTCTCAGGTTGGAATGGGAAGGAGTTGGATATCACATCTCATGTTATAGGAAGGGTCTCAGGATTGGAATGGGAAGGATTTGGATATCACATCTCTTGCTATAGGAAGGGTCTCAGGTTTTTTATTAGAAACATTGAGATATCACATCTCATGCTATAGGAAGGGTTTCAGGATTGGAATGGGAAGGATTTGGATATCACATCTCATGCTAAAGGAAGGGTCTCAGGTTTGGAAGGGGAAGGATTTGGATATCATATCTCATGTTATAGGACGGGTCCAAGGTTTGGCATTAGAAGCTTTGAGATATCACATCTCATGCTATAGGAAGGGTCTCAGGATTGGAATGGGAAGGAGTTGGATATCACATCTCATGTTAAAGGAAGGGACTCAGGTTTGATAGAAGCATTGAGATATTACATCTCATGCTATAGGAAGGGTTTCAGGATTGGAATGGGAAGGAGTTGGATATCACATCTCATGCCATAGGAAGAGTCTCAGGTTTGGTACAAGCATTGAGATATCACATCTCTGCTATCGGAAGGGTCACAGGATAGGAATGGGAAGGTGTTGGATATCACATCTCAAGCTATCTCAGGATTGGAATGGGAAGGAGTTTGATATCACATATGTTATTGGATGGTTCTCAGGTTTGTTTTTAGAAGCATTAAGATATCACATCTCATGCTATAGGAAGGGTCTCAGGTTTTGGAGTGGGAAGGAGTTGGATACACATCTCATGTTATAGGAAGGATCTCAGGTTTGGTATTAGAAAAATTGTGATATCACATATCATGCTATCGGAAGGGTCTCAGTTTTGGAAAGGGAAGGATTTGGATTTCACATATGTTATTGGATGGTTCTCAGGTTTGTTTTTAGAAGCATTAAGATATCACATCTCATGCTATAGGAAGGGTCTCAGGTTTTGGAGTGGGAAGGAGTTGGATACACATCTCATGTTATAGGAAGGATCTCAGGTTTGGTATTAGAAAAATTGTGATATCACATATCATGCTATAGGAAGGGTCTCAGGATTGGAATGGGAAGGAGTTGGATATGACATCTCATGCCACAGGAAGGGTCTCAGGTTTGGTATAAGCATTGAGATATCACATCTTTGCTATCGGAAGGGTCACAGGATAGGAATGGGAAGGTGTTGGATATCACATCTCAAGCTATCTCAGGATTGGAATGGGAAGGAGTTTGATATCACATCTCAAGCTATAGGAAGGTTCTCAGGTTTGGAAGGGGAAGGATTTGGATCTCATATCTCATGTTTTAGGACGGGTCTCAGGTTTGGTATTAGAAGCATTGAGATATCACATCTCATGGTATAGGAAGGGTCTCAGGATTGGAATGGGAAGGAGTTGGATATCACATCTCAAGCTATCACAGGATTGGAATGGGAAGGAGTTTGATATCACATCTCAAGCTATAGGAAGGGTCTCAAGTTTGGAAAGGGAAGGATTTGGATTTCACATCTCATGTTATAGGATGGTTCTCATGTTTGGTTTTAGAAGCATTGAGATATCACATCTAATGCTATCGGAAGGGTCTCAGGTTTGGAAAGGGAAGGATTTGGATTTCACATATGTTATTGGATGGTTCTCAGGTTTGTTTTTAGAAGCATTAAGATATCACATCTCATGCTATAGGAAGGGTCTCAGGTTTTGGAGTGGGAAGGAGTTGGATACACATCTCATGTTATAGGAAGGATCTCAGGTTTGGTATTAGAAAAATTGTGATATCACATATCATGCTATAGGAAGGGTCTCAGGATTGGAATGGGAAGGAGTTGGATATGACATCTCATGCCACAGGAAGGGTCTCAGGTTTGGTATAAGCATTGAGATATCACATCTTTGCTATCGGAAGGGTCTCAGGATTGGAATGGGAAGGAGTTGGATATCCCATCTTATGTTATAGGAAGGGTCTCAGGTTTGGTGTTAGAAGCATTGAGATATCACATCTCATGCTATCAGAAGGGTCTCAGGATTGGAATGGGAAGGAGTCGGATATCACACCTCATGCTAAAGGGAGGGTCTCAGGTTTGGTATTGTTAGGAAAGATTTCGTTATTGTAGGGAACTTTCCTTCCATGTGGCAACCCCTAAACTTTTTGCTATTGTTTTCAACCTGTTTTCTTGACTTTGCCAGAGAAGTGCAGCCTTCTGCTGTACTCCTCTGGGCTTTCGCTCCTTTCTTACGGGGAAACTGACATGCCCTTAAGACAGTCAGTACCGGGGAACGCTGTTTCCCGTAGTTTCTTTTATCGTGTCGCCATTTTTGTGCAACACGACACAAGAGGGCACTGTAAGCTAAGTTACAGCTCTCTTGGGTCTCTAGCCTTCTACAGACCCTAGACACTCTTTTCGGATGGTTTTTGGATCGGTGCAAGTCATTCAGGGACTGGGCTGGTGGCAGCGATCATTTGGTTTATTTTGAGCTCCTTTTGCCGTTCTGAGCACCTTTTTGCCGCGAACACAAAAGGGTGGCCCGGCTACCCAAAATGGCCGGACCACGAGGCTCCTTTGTCTCGTCCACTGTCCGTCTTGCTCCCTTTACCTTCCCCCGGGTCAGGCGACCCGGGGCCTTCCTTATTTGGGCATGTAGTTTCCCGCGAAACACGGTTGCTTTCGCGGGCTTCTACATGTCGTTTGAGTGCCCCCAGGATGTGGGCTGGGCTGTCTGGTCCCAATACACATCCTGGGTGCCAGAGAGTCTAGGGTGGTGTGAATGCCTGGGACCACTGTGGTCCGTGATTGGTCCACGTATGGTATGTGTGTTGATGAGCGGATCTCCCATTGGCTCCCCTCCGTTTTGGCGCGAAGGGAACCGTGGATAAGAGGGAGCTGGAAACACCACTACCATGTCGATCTCCTGAGTTCTTACGAACCCAGGGATACAGGAGCCAAGTATCCTGCGAACACGAGGCTGGACCGAGGAATCGCTGGTGACCCCCTGAAGAACTTCTGCTCCTCATTGCTGTCGTCCGGTGAAGCCCGTTCCACCTAAGATCGAACAAGAAGGCCTGTACTGGCGCTTCGACCTATTGGAATAGCAGGACCAGCTATTCCCGGCACCTTCATCAACTCCTGCTGTAAGCCTTCGGAAGTGTCTCTGGGCCATCCAGTTGACTGACCAGCTTACTAAGGAGGCCTGCTCTGTAATCGCCGACAGGTTGGGTGGTATTCTGAGTCCGGGGCATGCTCACACGCTTCGTTTGCTTAGCAGTCCTAAGCTAGAGGTGAGCGGTGCTCGTTTGGCTTGAATACACCCGGCCGTTCCGTTGCCCTGCTGTGGCGACAAAACTGTGCTTGTTTCTTCGATCGGGACGTCTTTTTACTCTGCACGACGACGAGACGTTCCCTGCTCTTCAGAACCTGCCAGAAGCTGCATCTATCGAGGAGAAGCTTGGGCCTGCTTGCTTCGGGGACCGGTGAGTAGATTAGCTAGGATCTGGTCGCCCTCCTGCAGTGCCCCTTGCTTTTCCCCGCTGTAAATACAGCACCCCTTGTCCGTACTCGCGCCCTGCTTCTGCCTCACAGTGGAGGCTGCGCTAGAGTCGCGGACCGTGTTCTCCTTCATTAGAGCTCCCTACAGAGCTGTTCAACGTCCTCCGAAGAGCTTCACCTTCTGCCCATTGGCACCGGCGTGTGCAGGTACTTTTGAGCGCTAGGCTCCACTCTTCGTAGGGATTGGACTACCATCCAGTTAGGGGCCTCAGAAGGCGGACATATCACTCGCATTGGTTCGCACTGCCTGTTTTCCTTCCCCTGCAGGTGGATAACATATTTCGTGCTGCTAATGCTGTGAAACTGTGTATTCTGTATATATATTGGGTGGATAGTGTATGTGTTGGTTTAATATCGTTGTATATTGCTGCTTTTACTGTGGTTATTAGTTTCAAGGCCTTATAATAAATGTGTATCTATTTTTGATATAAACAACTGTTTGGAGTAGTTTGTAAGCGCTCTTGCTTTGTGTGCTCATTGCGGGCTTTCAGTCACCCTCACCCCTCTTGAGACCTAGTCTTGACCGCCGCGATCGCTACCTTGATTGGTCTGGCTTGTCCAGAGGTTACCCTGTTCCAAGTAATTAGGTTGGCCTTCTGAACCTCTGCGCCACCAGGACAGAGTTCAGAAATCCGTCTTAACAAATTGGTGTACAGCGGTGGGATACGACTGAAGGTATCCAGTGTTGCGCACGAGCTAAGGCGTTTTCAGGTTATTCCAACCAGGACACGCAGTAAAGTATTGAATATAACGTTAAAAAGGCCATAGTCCTATCGACAGTATGGAAACGAATACTTTATTAACCTTAAATGCTTCGAAATCTGAAACATTGAAGAAGATGTGTGCGGAGAGAGGGGTTTCCTCTCAAGGCACTAAATTGGAAATGATCCAGAGAATCGTGGCGTGGCAAGAAGCGCAGCTTGACGCTATAACTTCCGAGGACAGTGCAGAAGGTGGTGGGGCTGCTCTCACTGGCAGAACCGACGGTTCTGCCGCTGCACTGATCCATCACGACCACGAGGACAGGGAGGATGTAATGTCTAACGTTTCCTCTGCCAGTGTTGATGGGGAGGCTATGCTTGAATTCAAGAAGCAAGAGCTGCGGTTTAGGCAGCAGGAGCTTGAATTCAGCATAGCCAAACTGAAAATCGACCAGGCAGAAAAACAAAAAGACAGGGATCACCAGTTGGAACTGGCCAAGCTTCAGTTCGCAAATGGGTCCAAGGGTCCTGGACATGGTTCTGGGGCTTCCTCTCATCCACGGTTTCCAAAAGATCTGCTCAGTGTGTATGAGGAACGAAATGACATTATGGACTGGTTAAATGCGTTTGAGTATGCATGCGAGGTTCAAGAGGTTGATAATGCGGATAAGATTGCATGGTTACTCAGCAGACTGCCCCATTCTGGTTGCAGTGCCATTATGGAAATGTCGAAGGCTGAGCGCGCTGATTTTGCAATGTTGAAGCAGACTCTCATTTTAAAGTTTGGGAAGACTCCGACCCAATATTTGAAAAGGTTTAGAGAGTATAAGAAAAAGGAAGGTGGTACTTGGGTGTCGTATGTAGCTGAGTCCCTGAAAAACTTGACTGGCTGGGTTGAAGGTTATAAGGTTTCTACCTTCGAAGGCATGATCAATCTGGTCATGCTGGAACACATTTTTGCTTCTTCTTCCCCGGAGCTTAAGCAGCATTTGGCCGATTCGAAGGAGATAGATCCTAAGAAGCTGGCCATTGCAGCAGATTTATGGGTGTCACATCGAGTGTCCCATAAGGACAAAACTCATCCTGGTAAGCAGGAGGAAGGGAAAAAGTCCAAAGATGTGGAGGGTGGGGAATCTGCTAAATCTTCTTCCCATAAGGGCCACAAAAAGAAAAATAAGGGTAAGCCATCCGAGAACTCACAGGGTAGTGGAGGTTCGCCTCCGAAACAGAACTCTGGTTATAATAAGCCTCCCTACGTAAACAGACCCAATGGGGCTTGTTTTTCTTGTGGAGCAACTGACCATGTGAAGGGGGATCCCCGTTGTAAGGTTAGACCTTTGGGGGTCCACTCCGCTAATCTGGCCTTCTCCTCCTACGAGGAAGAAGAGATTACAGGAGCATCCTTCTCCTCAGACTCATTTCCCAGCGGAATAGAGGCTGAGGTAGTTTTAGTGTCCCTGGGTTCCTGGGAGCCTAAAGTCGCAGAGGCGTATGCTAGGATTCCGGATAATACCAAGCACTACTTTAAAGACAGTGTGCTGATCAATGGAGTGGATACTCCAGCTCTTAGGGATAGTGGGTGCAGTCGAACTGTAGTGGATTCTACCTTGGTAGACTCAGAGGAAGTTGCCAGAGCTACTCTGATGCCCACTAAGTTGGCTGACGGCCCCCTCCGTATGTTTCCCGTGATCCCTGTTAATCTAACTTTAAATGGTACAGCAGTTAGGATTCCAGTGAGCATTCAGAGAAACGTCCCGGGAAAGGTCTTGTTGGGCAATGATCTCAGAGCTCTAGGGCTCGTAGGAGACACTGCCGAAAGACCCTACACACGGTCTCAAGCACGGGCAGCATTGGCCAAGTCCAATACGCCGCCCCAGCCGAAGGGGAAACCCAAGGCGAAAGGAGTCAACAAGTCCCGACGGGGGAAAGAGAATATTCCCCCGAACTCGCCTACCACTGCGGTGGAGGGAGTTGGTCAATCGCCCGAGCCTGACGAGGAGGTGGCGATGCCTGAAGTGTTCGACCCCAACGACCATCCTGAACTAAAAGACTTGTTAGTTGAAGGAGGTCCTGATAGGGACGACTTCAGTAAGGGCCAACGTGAGTGCCCATCTCTGGAAGGCCTAAGGAGACAGGCCTGCTCCCAGCTTGAGGGTGAACCTCCTGGGAAGCATCGGATTTATTGGGAAGGTGGACTCCTGTACAGTGAGCCCACAGAGTCTACAGAAGGAGACCATAGGAGGTTGGTGGTTCCCCTTTCTGTTAGACCCTTCCTCCTGCAGTTGGCGCATGAAGTTCCCCTTGCTGGTCACCTTGGAATGAAGAGGACCAAGCAAAGGTTATCTATGCACTTCTACTGGCCCAAGATGGGGGTGCAAGTAGAAAGTCACTGCAGGAGTTGTGCCTCCTGCCAGTTGTCTGGTAAGGTTGGCGCGACAATCCAAGCTCCGTTGGTACCGCTCCCAGTTGTGGGGGTACCATTTGAAAGGGTAGGGATCGACATCGTTGGTCCCCTTGACCCGCAAACATCCTCAGGCAATAGGTTTATCCTGGTGCTGGTCGACCATGCAACCAGGTATCCTGAGGCCATCCCATTAAAGACTGTAACTGCCAAGTCAGTTGCAAAAGCGTTACTCGGCATATTTACTAGGGTTGGCTTCCCTAAAGAAGTTGTGTCAGATCGTGGCAGCAACTTTATGTCGAAGTATATGCAGGCTATGTGGAAAGAATGTGGGGTCACCTACAAGTTCTCTTCTGCATACCACCCCCAGACCAATGGTCTGGTGGAGCGTTTCAACCGAACGCTAAAGAGCATGATTGGGGCTCTGGAGGAGCCCCAGAGGAGGAAATGGGACCTTCTTTTACCATGCTTGTTGTTTGCCTACAGAGAGGTACCACAGGAGGGTGTTGGCTTCAGCCCCTTCGAACTTCTGTTCGGTCATCCCGTACGGGGACCCTTAGCCATCGTCAAAGAGGGATGGGAGATGCCCACTCCCCCTGTTACTACCAATGTAGTTGACTATGTGCTAGGGCTCAGAAAACGGATGGTACTCCTGATGGGCTTGGCTAGTGAAAAGTTGAAGGCCGGACAAGCGCTGGTGAAACATTGGTACGACCAGAAAGCTTCCTTAATTCACTTTACCCCTGGTCAGCAAGTCCTGATCATGAACCCTATAAGGCCTCGCGCTTTACAGGACAAATGGTCAGGCCCTTACACAGTGGTGGAGCCCCTGGGTGAGGTGAACTATTTAGTGGACCTTGGAAGGCCTGGACAGGCTCCAAAAGTGTTCCACGTAAATAGGCTGAAGGCTTTCGTCCCAAGAGTCGAAATCGCAGCACTGCTACTGGCGTCAGACGTTGAGGAAGAGGAGTCAGAACCTCTTCCCGACCTGTTCCAAAGCGGTCCTTCAGATAGCTCCGTTGAGGGTGTCCGAGTGGCCCCTCACCTGACTTCTGATCAGCAGGCTGAGGTGAAAAGTTTGCTTAGGCAGTTTTCCCCCCTGTTTTCACAGTCGCCTGGTTTGACACCTTGGTGCAAACATAACATTGACACAGGAGACAGTGTACCTACCAAAAGTAGGGGATACAGGATGTCGGATAAAGTACGGTCTTATATTAAGACCGAGGTCAACAAGATGTTAGACCTTGGGGTGATTGAACCCTCTAGTAGTCCTTGGTCCAGTCCTGTGGTTCTGGTTCCAAAAGCAGGCACTTCTGAATTGAGGTTCTGCGTGGATTACAGGGCTCTGAATGCTGTCACCAAGACAGACGCTCACCCCTTGCCTCGAACTGACGAGCTGGTGGATACCTTGGGTGCCTCCAAGTACCTCAGCACGTTTGACCTGACTGCGGGCTATTGGCAAATAGCTTTAGCAGAACATGCCAAGGAGAAGACAGCATTTTCAACTCCCGACGGGCTTTACCAATTCCGGGTAATGCCGTTCGGATTGAAGAATGCACCTGCCACTTTCCAGAGGCTTGTGAATCATGTGTTGAATGGGTTGGACGAATTCTGTCTTGCATATCTGGACGATATAGCAGTTTTCAGTGCCACCTGGGAAGACCATGTGAAACACCTCGGGATTGTGCTCCAGGCTCTTCAGAAAGCCCACTTGACCATAAAGGCGAGTAAATGCCAGATTGGACAAGGCTCAGTGGTTTACCTTGGGCATGAAGTAGGTGGAGGAAGGATACAGCCTCTCCCCAGTAAAGTACAAGCAGTACAAGACTGGCCTACCCCCACTACACAAACCCAAGTGAGAGCCTTCTTAGGACTCACGGGTTATTACCGCAATTTTATGGCAGACTATGGCACCATAGCTGCTCCTCTGACTGCCCTCACAACTCCGAAGAAACCCAAGAAGGTAACTTGGACTGACGAGTGTGAGAAGGCCTTCAATGGCTTGAAAGACTCCTTGTGCCAGGCCCCTGTGCTCAGGGCCCCTGATTATCAAAGACCTTTTATCGTGCAGACGGATGCCTCTGACACTGGGATAGGAGCTGTACTATCACAAGTAGATGAGAAGGGTAAGGAACACCCTATCGGTTTTATTAGTCGCCAGCTTAAGGACAGAGAGCTCAGATGGTCCACGGTAGAGAAAGAATGTTTCTCTGTTGTGTGGGCCCTAAGGAAGCTGCGGCCCTACCTCTATGGGACCCACTTCACTGTGCAGACTGACCATAAGCCGTTAAAGTGGCTAATGAACATGAAGGGGGAGAATCCAAAGTTGCTTAGGTGGTCCATAAGTCTACAAGGCTTCGACTTCACTATTGAGCATAGGCCAGGTGTCCAACATAGCAATGCTGATGGGTTGTCCAGAATGTTTTACCGACCTGAACAAGAGACTCATCCAGGGGTGGATTAGTTCCCCCTGTCCATAGTCTGGGAGGGGCGAGTGTTAGGAAAGATTTCGTTATTGTAGGGAACTTTCCTTCCATGTGGCAACCCCTAAACTTTTTGCTATTGTTTTCAACCTGTTTTCTTGACTTTGCCAGAGAAGTGCAGCCTTCTGCTGTACTCCTCTGGGCTTTCGCTCCTTTCTTACGGGGAAACTGACATGCCCTTAAGACAGTCAGTACCGGGGAACGCTGTTTCCCGTAGTTTCTTTTATCGTGTCGCCATTTTTGTGCAACACGACACAAGAGGGCACTGTAAGCTAAGTTACAGCTCTCTTGGGTCTCTAGCCTTCTACAGACCCTAGACACTCTTTTCGGATGGTTTTTGGATCGGTGCAAGTCATTCAGGGACTGGGCTGGTGGCAGCGATCATTTGGTTTATTTTGAGCTCCTTTTGCCGTTCTGAGCACCTTTTTGCCGCGAACACAAAAGGGTGGCCCGGCTACCCAAAATGGCCGGACCACGAGGCTCCTTTGTCTCGTCCACTGTCCGTCTTGCTCCCTTTACCTTCCCCCGGGTCAGGCGACCCGGGGCCTTCCTTATTTGGGCATGTAGTTTCCCGCGAAACACGGTTGCTTTCGCGGGCTTCTACATGTCGTTTGAGTGCCCCCAGGATGTGGGCTGGGCTGTCTGGTCCCAATACACATCCTGGGTGCCAGAGAGTCTAGGGTGGTGTGAATGCCTGGGACCACTGTGGTCCGTGATTGGTCCACGTATGGTATGTGTGTTGATGAGCGGATCTCCCATTGGCTCCCCTCCGTTTTGGCGCGAAGGGAACCGTGGATAAGAGGGAGCTGGAAACACCACTACCATGTCGATCTCCTGAGTTCTTACGAACCCAGGGATACAGGAGCCAAGTATCCTGCGAACACGAGGCTGGACCGAGGAATCGCTGGTGACCCCCTGAAGAACTTCTGCTCCTCATTGCTGTCGTCCGGTGAAGCCCGTTCCACCTAAGATCGAACAAGAAGGCCTGTACTGGCGCTTCGACCTATTGGAATAGCAGGACCAGCTATTCCCGGCACCTTCATCAACTCCTGCTGTAAGCCTTCGGAAGTGTCTCTGGGCCATCCAGTTGACTGACCAGCTTACTAAGGAGGCCTGCTCTGTAATCGCCGACAGGTTGGGTGGTATTCTGAGTCCGGGGCATGCTCACACGCTTCGTTTGCTTAGCAGTCCTAAGCTAGAGGTGAGCGGTGCTCGTTTGGCTTGAATACACCCGGCCGTTCCGTTGCCCTGCTGTGGCGACAAAACTGTGCTTGTTTCTTCGATCGGGACGTCTTTTTACTCTGCACGACGACGAGACGTTCCCTGCTCTTCAGAACCTGCCAGAAGCTGCATCTATCGAGGAGAAGCTTGGGCCTGCTTGCTTCGGGGACCGGTGAGTAGATTAGCTAGGATCTGGTCGCCCTCCTGCAGTGCCCCTTGCTTTTCCCCGCTGTAAATACAGCACCCCTTGTCCGTACTCGCGCCCTGCTTCTGCCTCACAGTGGAGGCTGCGCTAGAGTCGCGGACCGTGTTCTCCTTCATTAGAGCTCCCTACAGAGCTGTTCAACGTCCTCCGAAGAGCTTCACCTTCTGCCCATTGGCACCGGCGTGTGCAGGTACTTTTGAGCGCTAGGCTCCACTCTTCGTAGGGATTGGACTACCATCCAGTTAGGGGCCTCAGAAGGCGGACATATCACTCGCATTGGTTCGCACTGCCTGTTTTCCTTCCCCTGCAGGTGGATAACATATTTCGTGCTGCTAATGCTGTGAAACTGTGTATTCTGTATATATATTGGGTGGATAGTGTATGTGTTGGTTTAATATCGTTGTATATTGCTGCTTTTACTGTGGTTATTAGTTTCAAGGCCTTATAATAAATGTGTATCTATTTTTGATATAAACAACTGTTTGGAGTAGTTTGTAAGCGCTCTTGCTTTGTGTGCTCATTGCGGGCTTTCAGTCACCCTCACCCCTCTTGAGACCTAGTCTTGACCGCCGCGATCGCTACCTTGATTGGTCTGGCTTGTCCAGAGGTTACCCTGTTCCAAGTAATTAGGTTGGCCTTCTGAACCTCTGCGCCACCAGGACAGAGTTCAGAAATCCGTCTTAACAGGTATTAGAAGCATTGAGATATCACATCTCATGTTATAGGAAGAATCTCTGGTTTGGTATTAGAGGCATTGAGATATCACATCTCATGCTATCAGAAGGGTCTCAGGATTGGAATGGGAAGGAGTCGGATATCACATCTCATGCTAAAGGGAGGGTCTCAGGTTTGGTATTAGAAGCATTGAGATATCACATCTCATGTTATAGGAAGAATCTCAGGTTTGGTATCAGAGGCATTGCGATATCACATCTCATGTTATAGGAAGGGTCTCAGGATTGGAATGGGAAGGATTTGGATATCACATCTCTTGCTATAGGAAGAGTCTCAGGTTTTTTATTAGAAACATTGAGATATCACATCTCATGCTATGGGAAGGGTTTCAGGATTGGAATGGGAAGGATTTGGATATCACATCTCATGCTAAAGGAAGGGTCTCAGGTTTGGAAGGGGAAGGATTTGGATATCATATCTCATGTTATAGGACGGGTCCCAGGTTTGGTATTAGAAGCTTTGAAATATCACATCTCATGCTATAGGAAGGGTCTCAGGATTGGAATGGGAAGGAGTTGGATATCACATCTCATGCTAAAGGAAGGGACTCAGGTTTGATAGAAGCATTGAGATATCACATCTCATGCTATAGGAAGGGTCTCAGGATTGGAATGGGAAGGAGTTGGATATCACATCTCATGTCATAGGAAGGGTCTCAGGTTTGGTCCGAGCATTGAGATATCACATGTCTGCTATCGGAAGGGTCCCAGGATAGGAATGGGAAGGACTTAGATATCACATCCCATGCTATAGGGAGGGTCTCAGGTTTGGAAAGGGAAGGATTTGGATTTCACATCTCATGTTATAGGATGGTTCTCATGTTTGGTTTTAGAAGCATTGAGATATCACATGTAATGCTATCGGAGGGTCTCAGGTTTGGAAAGGGAAGGATTTGGATTTCACATATGTTATTGGATGGTTCTCAGGTTTGGTTTTAGAAGCATTAAGATATCACATCTCAGGCTATAGGAAGGGTCTCAGGATTGGAATGGGAAGGAGTTGGATATCACATCTCAAGCTATCTCAGTATTGGAATGGGAAGGAGTTTGATATCACATCTCATGCAATCGGAAGGGTCTCAGGTTTGGAATGGGAAGGAGTTGGATATCACATCTCATGTTTTAGGACGGGTGTCAGGTTTGGTATTAGAAGCATTGAGATATCACATCTCATAGTATAGGAAGGGTCTCAGGATTGGAATGGGAAGGAGTTGGATATCACATCTCAAGCTATCTCAGGATTGGAATGGGAAGGAGTTGGATATCACATCTCATGTTATAGGAAGGATCTCAGGTTTATTATTAGAAGCATTGAGATATCACATCTCATGCTATAGGAAGGGTCTCAGGATTGGAATCGGAAGGAGGTGTATTTGACATCTCATGCCATAGGAAGGGTCTCAGGTTTGGTATAAGCATTGAGCTATCACATCTCTGCTATCGGAAGGGTCTCAGGATTGGAATGGGAAGGAGTTGGATATCCCATCTCATTATAGGAAGGGTCTCAGGTTTGGTATTAGAAGCATTGAGATATCACATCTCATGCTATAGGAAGGGTCTCAGGATTGGAATGGGAAGGACTTGAATATCACATCTCATGTTATAGCAAGGGTCTCAGGTTTGGTATTAGAAGCATTGAGATATCACATCTCATGCTATAGGAAGGGTCTCAGGATTGGAATGGGAACGACTTGGATATCACATCTCATGATAAAGGAAGTGTCCAAGGTTTGGAAGGGGAAGGATTTGGATATCACATCTCATGTTATAGGACCGGTCTCAGGTTTGCTATTAGAAGCATTGAGATATCAAGTCCCATGGTATAGGACTGGTCTCAGAATTGGAATGGGAAGGAGTTGGATATCACATCTCAAGCTATAGGAAGGGTGTCAGGATTGGAATGGGAAGGAGTTTGATATCACATCTCATGCCATGGTATGGGTCTCAGGTTTTGTAGAAGCATTGGGATATCACATCTCATGCTATCGGAAGGGTATCAGGATTGGATTTGGAAGGAGTTGGATATCCCATCTCATGCTATAGGAAGGGTCTCAGGTTTGGTGTTAGAAGCATTGAGATATCACATCTCATGCTATCAGAAGGGTCTCAGGATTGGAATGGGAAGGAGTCGGATATCACACCTCATGCTAAAGGGAGGGTCTCAGGTTTGGTATTAGAAGCATTGAGATATCACATCTCATGTTATAGGAAGAATCTCTGGTTTGGTATTAGAGGCATTGAGATATCACATCTCATGCTATCAGAAGGGTCTCAGGATTGGAATGGGAAGGAGTCGGATATCACATCTCATGCTAAAGGGAGGGTCTCAGGTTTGGTATTAGAAGCATTGAGATATCACATCTCATGTTATAGGAAGAATCTCAGGTTTGGTATTAGAGGCATTGCGATATCACATCTCATGTTATCGGAAGGGTCTCAGGATTGGAATGGGAAGGATTTGGATATCACATCTCTTGCTATACGAAGAGTCTCAGGTTTTTTATTAGAAACATTGAGATATCACATCTCATGCTATAGGAAGGGTTTCAGGATTGGAATGGGAAGGATTTGGATATCACATCTCATGCTAAAGGAAGGGACTCAGGTTTGGAAGGGGAAGGATTTGGATATCATATCTCATGTTATAGGACGGGTCCCAGGTTTGGTATTAGAAGCTTTGAAATATCACATCTCATGCTATAGGAAGGGTCTCAGGATTGGAATGGGAAGGAGTTGGATATCACATCTCATGCTAAAGGAAGGGACTCAGGTTTGATAGAAGCATTGAGATATCACATCTCATGCTATAGGAAGGGTCTCAGGATTGGAATGGGAAGGAGTTGGATATCACATCTCATGTCATAGGAAGGGTCTCAGGTTTGGTCCGAGCATTGAGATATCACATGTCTGCTATCGGAAGGGTCCCAGGATAGGAATGGGAAGGACTTAGATATCACATCCCATGCTATAGGGAGGGTCTCAGGTTTGGAAAGGGAAGGATTTAGATTTCACATCTCATGTTATAGGATGGTTCTCATGTTTGGTTTTAGAAGCATTGAGATATCACATGTAATGCTATCGGAGGGTCTCAGGTTTGGAAAGGGAAGGATTTGGATTTCACATATGTTATTGGATGGTTCTCAGGTTTGGTTTTAGAAGCATTAAGATATCACATCTCAGGCTATAGGAAGGGTCTCAGGATTGGAATGGGAAGGAGTTGGATATCACATCTCAAGCTATCTCAGTATTGGAATGGGAAGGAGTTTGATATCACATCTCATGCAATCGGAAGGGTCTCAGGTTTGGAATGGGAAGGAGTTGGATATCCCATCTCATGTTTTAGGACGGGTGTCAGGTTTGGTATTAGAAGCATTGAGATATCACATCTCATAGTATAGGAAGGGTCTCAGGATTGGAATGGGAAGGAGTTGGATATCACATCTCAAGCTATCTCAGGATTGGAATGGGAAGGAGTTGGATATCACATCTCATGTTATAGGAAGGATCTCAGGTTTATTATTAGAAGCATTGAGATATCACATCTCATGCTATAGGAAGGGTCTCAGGATTGGAATCAGAAGGAGGTGTATTTGACATCTCATGCCATAGGAAGGGTCTCAGGTTTGGTATAAGCATTGAGCTATCACATCTCTGCTATCGGAAGGGTCTCAGGATTGGAATGGGAAGGAGTTGGATATCCCATCTCATTATAGGAAGGGTCTCAGGTTTGGTATTAGAAGCATTGAGATATCACATCTCATGCTATAGGAAGGGTCTCAGGATTGGAATGGGAAGGACTTGAATATCACATCTCATGTTATAGCAAGGGTCTCAGGTTTGGTATTAGAAGCATTGAGATATCACATCTCATGCTATAGGAAGGGTCTCAGGATTGGAATGGGAACGACTTGGATATCACATCTCATGATAAAGGAAGGGTCCAAGGTTTGGAAGGGGAAGGATTTGGATATCACATCTCATGTTATAGGACCGGTCTCAGGTTTGCTATTAGAAGCATTGAGATATCAAGTCCCATGGTATAGCACTGGTCTCAGAATTGGAATGGGAAGGAGTTGGATATCACATCTCAAGCTATAGGAAGGGTGTCAGGATTGGAATGGGAAGGAGTTTGATATCACATCTCATGCCATGGTATGGGTCTCAGGTTTTGTAGAAGCATTGGGATATCACATCTCATGCTATCGGAAGGGTATCAGGATTGGATTTGGAAGGAGTTGGATATCCCATCTCATGCTATAGGAAGGGTCTCAGGTTGGAATGGGAAGGAATTGGATATAACATCTCATGTTATAGGAAGGGTATCAGGATTGGAATGGGAAGGACTTGGATATCACATCTCATGCTATATGAAGGCTATCAGGTTTGGAAGGGGAAGGAGTTGCATATCAAATTTCATTTTAGAGGTAGGATCTCAGGTTTGGTATTAGAGGCATTGAGATATCACATCTCATGCTATAGGAAGGGTCTCACGATTGGAATGGGAAGGATTTGGATATCACATCTCATGCTATAGGAAGGGTCTCAGGTTTGGTATAAGCATTGAGATATCACATCTCATGCTATAGAAACAGTCTCAAGATTGCAATGGGAAGGAGTTGGATATCACATCTCATGTTATAGGAAGGATCTCAGATTTGGTATTAGAAGCATTGAGACATCACATCTCATGCTATAGGAAGGGTCTCAGGATTGGAATGGGAAGGAGTTGGATATCACATCTCATGTTATAGGAAGGGTCTCAGGGTTGGAATGGGAAGCACTTCGATATCACATCTCATGTTATAGGAAGGCTCCCAGGTTTAGAAGGGGAAGGACTTGGATATCACATTTCATGTTAGAGGTAGGATCTCAGGTTTGGTATTAGAGGCATTGAGATATAACATCTCATGCTATCAGAAAGGTCTCAGGATTGGAATGGGAAGGAGTTGGATATCACATCTCATGCTAAAGGGAGGGTCTCAGGTTTGGAAGGGGAAGGATTTGGATATCACATCTCATGCTATAGGAAGGGTCTCAGGATTGGAATGGGAAGGATTTGGATATCACATCTCATGCTATAGGAAGGGTCTCAGGTTTGGTATAAGCATTGAGATATCACATCTCATGCTATAGGAAGGGTCTCAGGATTGGAATGGGAAGGAGTTGGATATCACATTTCATGCTATAGGTAGGCTCTCAGTTTTGGAAAGGGAAGGTTTTGGATATCACATCTCATGCTATAGGAAGGGTCTCACGATTGGAATGGGAAGGAGTTGGATATCGAATCTTATGTTATAGGAAGGGTCTCAGGTTTGGTATTAGAAGCATTGAGATATCACATCTCATGCTATAGGAAGGGTCTCAGGATTGGAATGGGAAGGACTTGAATATCCCATCTCATGCTATAGGGAGGCTCTCACGTTTGGAAAGGGAAGGAGTTGGATATCACATTTCATGTTAGAGGTAGGATCTCAGGTTTGGTATTAGAGGCATTGAATATCACATCTCATGCTATCAGAAGGGTCTCAGGATTGGAATGGGAAGGAGTTGGATATCACATCTCATGCTAAAGGGAGCGTCTCAGGTTTGGAAGGGGAAGGATTTTGATATCACATCTCATGTTATAGGAAGGATCTCAGGTTTGGTATTAGAGGGATTGAGATATCACATCTCATGCTATCGGAAGGGTATCAGGATTGGATTTGGAATTAGTTGGATATCCCATCTCATGCTATAGGAAGGGTCTCAGGTTGGAATGGGAAGGAGTTGGATATCACATCTCATGTTATAGGAAGGGTCTCAGGATTGGAATGGGAAATACTTCGATATCACATCTCATGCTATAGGAAGGCTCTCAGGTTTGCAAGGGGAAGGAGTTGGATATCACATTTCATGTTAGAGGTAGGATCTCAGGTTTGGTATTAGAGGCATTGAGATATCACATCTCATGCTATCAGAAATGTCTCAGGATTGGAAAGGGAAGGAGTTGGATATCACATCTCATGCTAAAGGGAGGGTCTCTGGTTTGGAAGGGGAAGGATTTGGATATCACATCTCATGTTATAGGAAGGATGTCAGGTTTGGTATTAGAAGCATTGAGATATCACATCTCATGCTATAGGAAGGGTCTCAGGTTTGGAATGGGAAGGAATTGGATATCACATCTCATGTCATAGGAAGGATCTCAGGTTTGGTATTAGAAGCATTGAGATATCACATCTCATTCTATAGGAATGGTCTCAGGATTGGAATGGGAAGGAGTTGGATATTAGATTCTTGCTATAGAAAGGGTCTCAGGTTTGGAACTGGAAGGAGTTGGATATCACATCTCATGTTATAGGAAGGGTCTCAGGTTTGGTATTAGAAGCATTGAGATATCACATCTCATGCTATAGGAAGGGTCTCAGGATTGGAATGGGAAGGACTTGAATATCACATCTCATGTTATAGCAAGGGTCTCAGGTTTGGTATTAGAAGCATTGAGATATCACATCTCATGCTATAGGAAGGGTCTCAGGATTGGAATGGGAACGACTTGGATATCACATCTCATGATAAAGGAAGGGTCCAAGGTTTGGAAGGGGAAGGATTTGGATATCACATATCATGTTATTGGACCGGTCTCAGGTTTGCTATTAGAAGCATTGAGATATCAAGTCCCATGGTATAGGACTGGTCTCAGAATTGGAATGGGAAGGAGTTGGATATCACATCTCAAGCTATAGGAAGGGTGTCAGGATTGGAATGGGAAGGAGTTTGATATCACATCTCATGCCATGGTATGGGTCTCAGGTTTTGTAGAAGCATTGGGATATCACATCTCATGCTATCGGAAGGGTATCAGGATTGGATTTGGAAGGAGTTGGATATCCCATCTCATGCTATAGGAAGGGTCTCAGGTTTGGTGTTAGAAGCATTGAGATATCACATCTCATGCTATCAGAAGGGTCTCAGGATTGGAATGGGAAGGAGTCGGATATCACACCTCATGCTAAAGGGAGGGTCTCAGGTTTGGTATTAGAAGCATTGAGATATCACATCTCATGTTATAGGAAGAATCTCTGGTTTGGTATTAGAGGCATTGAGATATCACATCTCATGCTATCAGAAGGGTCTCAGGATTGGAATGGGAAGGAGTCGGATATCACATCTCATGCTAAAGGGAGGGTCTCAGGTTTGGTATTAGAAGCATTGAGATATCACATCTCATGTTATAGGAAGAATCTCAGGTTTGGTATTAGAGGCATTGCGATATCACATCTCATGTTATCGGAAGGGTCTCAGGATTGGAATGGGAAGGATTTGGATATCACATCTCTTGCTATACGAAGAGTCTCAGGTTTTTTATTAGAAACATTGAGATATCACATCTCATGCTATAGGAAGGGTTTCAGGATTGGAATGGGAAGGATTTGGATATCACATCTCATGCTAAAGGAAGGGACTCAGGTTTGGAAGGGGAAGGATTTGGATATCATATCTCATGTTATAGGACGGGTCCCAGGTTTGGTATTAGAAGCTTTGAAATATCACATCTCATGCTATAGGAAGGGTCTCAGGATTGGAATGGGAAGGAGTTGGATATCACATCTCATGCTAAAGGAAGGGACTCAGGTTTGATAGAAGCATTGAGATATCACATCTCATGCTATAGGAAGGGTCTCAGGATTGGAATGGGAAGGAGTTGGATATCACATCTCATGTCATGGGAAGGGTCTCAGGTTTGGTCCGAGCATTGAGATATCACATGTCTGCTATCGGAAGGGTCCCAGGATAGGAATGGGAAGGACTTAGATATCACATCCCATGCTATAGGGAGGGTCTCAGGTTTGGAAAGGGAAGGATTTGGATTTCACATCTCATGTTATAGGATGGTTCTCATGTTTGGTTTTAGAAGCATTGAGATATCACATGTAATGCTATCGGAGGGTCTCAGGTTTGGAAAGGGAAGGATTTGGATTTCACATATGTTATTGGATGGTTCTCAGGTTTGGTTTTAGAAGCATTAAGATATCACATCTCAGGCTATAGGAAGGGTCTCAGGATTGGAATGGGAAGGAGTTGGATATCACATCTCAAGCTATCTCAGTATTGGAATGGGAAGGAGTTTGATATCACATCTCATGCAATCGGAAGGGTCTCAGGTTTGGAATGGGAAGGAGTTGGATATCACATCTCATGTTTTAGGACGGGTGTCAGGTTTGGTATTAGAAGCATTGAGATATCACATCTCATAGTATAGGAAGGGTCTCAGGATTGGAATGGGAAGGAGTTGGATATCACATCTCAAGCTATCTCAGGATTGGAATGGGAAGGAGTTGGATATCACATCTCATGTTATAGGAAGGATCTCAGGTTTATTATTAGAAGCATTGAGATATCACATCTCATGCTATAGGAAGGGTCTCAGGATTGGAATCAGAAGGAGGTGTATTTGACATCTCATGCCATAGGAAGGGTCTCAGGTTTGGTATAAGCATTGAGCTATCACATCTCTGCTATCGGAAGGGTCTCAGGATTGGAATGGGAAGGAGTTGGATATCCCATCTCATTATAGGAAGGGTCTCAGGTTTGGTATTAGAAGCATTGAGATATCACATCTCATGCTATAGGAAGGGTCTCAGGATTGGAATGGGAAGGACTTGAATATCACATCTCATGTTATAGCAAGGGTCTCAGGTTTGGTATTAGAAGCATTGAGATATCACATCTCATGCTATAGGAAGGGTCTCAGGATTGGAATGGGAACGACTTGGATATCACATCTCATGATAAAGGAAGGGTCCAAGGTTTGGAAGGGGAAGGATTTGGATATCACATCTCATGTTATAGGACCGGTCTCAGGTTTGCTATTAGAAGCATTGAGATATCAAGTCCCATGGTATAGCACTGGTCTCAGAATTGGAATGGGAAGGAGTTGGATATCACATCTCAAGCTATAGGAAGGGTGTCAGGATTGGAATGGGAAGGAGTTTGATATCACATCTCATGCCATGGTATGGGTCTCAGGTTTTGTAGAAGCATTGGGATATCACATCTCATGCTATCGGAAGGGTATCAGGATTGGATTTGGAAGGAGTTGGATATCCCATCTCATGCTATAGGAAGGGTCTCAGGTTGGAATGGGAAGGAATTGGATATAACATCTCATGTTATAGGAAGGGTATCAGGATTGGAATGGGAAGGACTTGGATATCACATCTCATGCTATAGGAAGGCTATCAGGTTTGGAAGGGGAAGGAGTTGCATATCAAATTTCATTTTAGAGGTAGGATCTCAGGTTTGGTATTAGAGGCATTGAGATATCACATCTCATGCTATAGGAAGGGTCTCACGATTGGAATGGGAAGGATTTGGATATCACATCTCATGCTATAGGAAGGGTCAGAGGTTTGGTATAAGCATTGAGATATCACATCTCATGCTATAGGAAGGGTCTCAGGATTGGAATGGGAAGGAGTTGGATATCACATCTCATGTTATAGGAAGGGTCTCAGGGTTGGAATGGGAAGCACTTCGATATCACATCTCATGTTATAGGAAGGCTCCCAGGTTTAGAAGGGGAAGGACTTGGATATCACATTTCATGTTAGAGGTAGGATCTCAGGTTTGGTATTAGAGGCATTGAGATATAACATCTCATGCTATCAGAAAGGTCTCAGGATTGGAATGGGAAGGAGTTGGATATCACATCTCATGCTAAAGGGAGGGTCTCAGGTTTGGAAGGGGAAGGATTTGGATATCACATCTCATGCTATAGGAAGGGTCTCAGGATTGGAATGGGAAGGATTTGGATATCACATCTCATGCTATAGGAAGGGTCTCAGGTTTGGTATAAGCATTGAGATATCACATCTCATGCTATAGGAAGGGTCTCAGGATTGGAATGGGAAGGAGTTGGATCTCACATTTCATGCTATAGGTAGGCTCTCAGTTTTGGAAAGGGAAGGTTTTGGATATCACATCTCATGCTATAGGAAGGGTCTCACGATTGGAATGGGAAGGAGTTGGATATCGAATCTTATGTTATAGGAAGGGTCTCAGGTTTGGTATTAGAAGCATTGAGATATCACATCTCATGCTATAGGAAGGGTCTCAGGATTGGAATGGGAAGGACTTGAATATCCCATCTCATGCTATAGGGAGGCTCTCACGTTTGGAAAGGGAAGGAGTTGGATATCACATTTCATGTTAGAGGTAGGATCTCAGGTTTGGTATTAGAGGCATTGAATATCACATCTCATGCTATCAGAAGGGTCTCAGGATTGGAATGGGAAGGAGTTGGATATCACATCTCATGCTAAAGGGAGCGTCTCAGGTTTGGAAGGGGAAGGATTTTGATATCACATCTCATGTTATAGGAAGGATCTCAGGTTTGGTATTAGAGGGATTGAGATATCACATCTCATGCTATCGGAAGGGTATCAGGATTGGATTTGGAATTAGTTGGATATCCCATCTCATGCTATAGGAAGGGTCTCAGGTTGGAATGGGAAGGAGTTGGATATCACATCTCATGTTATAGGAAGGGTCTCAGGATTGGAATGGGAAATACTTCGATATCACATCTCATGCTATAGGAAGGCTCTCAGGTTTGCAAGGGGAAGGAGTTGGATATCACATTTCATGTTAGAGGTAGGATCTCAGGTTTGGTATTAGAGGCATTGAGATATCACATCTCATGCTATCAGAAATGTCTCAGGATTGGAAAGGGAAGGAGTTGGATATCACATCTCATGCTAAAGGGAGGGTCTCTGGTTTGGAAGGGGAAGGATTTGGATATCACATCTCATGTTATAGGAAGGATGTCAGGTTTGGTATTAGAAGCATTGAGATATCACATCTCATGCTATAGGAAGGGTCTCTGGTTTGGAATGGGAAGAATTTGGATATCACATCTCATGTCATAGGAAGGATCTCAGGTTTGGTATTAGAAGCATTGAGATATCACATCTCATTCTATAGGAATGGTCTCAGGATTGGAATGGGAAGGAGTTGGATATTAGATTCTTGCTATAGAAAGGGTCTCAGGTTTGGAACTGGAAGGAGTTGGATATCACATCTCATGTTATAGGAAGGGTCTCAGGTTTGGTCTGAGCATTGAGATATCACATCTCTGCTATCAGAAGTTTCTCAGGATTGAAATGGGAAGGAGTTGGATATCCCATCTCATGGTATAGGACGGGTCTCAGGTTTGGTAATAGAATCATTGAGATATCAGATCTCATGCTGTAGGAAGTGTCTAAGGATTGGAATGGGAAGGACTTGGATATCACATCTCATGCTATAGGTAGACTCTCAGGTTTGGAAAGGGAAGGAGTGGGATATCACATTTCATGTTCAAGGAAGGATCTCAGGTTTGGTATTAGAGGCATTGAGATATCACATCTCATGCTATAGGAAGGGTCTCAGGATTGGAATGGGAAGGATTTGGATATCACATCTCATGCTATAGGAAGGGTCTCAGGTTTGGTATAAGCATTGAGATATCACATATCATGCTATAGGAAGGGTCTCAGGATTGGAATGGGAAGGAGTTGGATATCACATCTCATGCCATAGGAAGGGTCTCAGGTTTGGTACAAGCATTGAGATATCACATCTCTGCTATCGGAAGGGTCTCTGGATAGGAATGGGAAGGAGTTGGATATCACATCTCAAGCTATCTCAGGATTGGAATGGGAAGGAGTTTGATATCACATCTCAAGCTATAGGAAGGTTCTCAGGTTTGGAGGGGGAAGGATTTGGATCTCACATCTCATGTTTTAGGACGGGTCTCAGGTTTGGTATTAGAAGCATTGAGATATCACAACTCATGGTATAGGAAGGGTCTCAGGATTGGAATGGGAAGGAGTTGGATATCACATCTCGAGCTATCACAGGATTGGAATGGGAAGGAGTTTGATATCACATCTCAAGCTATAGGAAGGGTCTCAGGTTTGGAAAGGGAAGGATTTGGATTTCACATCTCATGTTATAGGATGGTTCTCATGTTTGGTTTTAGAAGCATTGAGATATCACATCTAATGCTATCGGAAGGGTCTCAGGTTTGGAAAGGGAAGGATTTGGATTTCACATATGTTATTGGATGGTTCTCAGGTTTGGTTTTAGAAGCACTAAGATATCACATCTCATGCTATAGGAAGGGTCTCAGGTTTTGCAATGGGAAGGAGTTGGATACACATCTCATGTTATAGGAAGGATCTCAGGTTTGGTATTAGAAAAATTGTGATATCACATATCATGCTATAGGAAGGGTTTCAGGATTGGAATGGGAAGGAGTTTTATATGACATCTCATGCCACAGGAAGGGTCTCAGGTTTGGTATAAGCATTGAGATATCACATCTCTGCTATAGGAAGGGTCTCAGGTTTGGAATGGGAAGGAATTGGATATCACATCTCATATCATAGGAAGGATCTCAGGTTTGGTATTAGAAGCATTGAGATATCACATCTCATTCTATAGGAATGGTCTCAGGATTGGAATGGGAAGGAGTTGGATATTAGATTCTTGCTATAGAAAGGGTCTCAGGTTTGGAACTGGAAGGAGTTGGATATCACATCTCATGTTATAGGAAGGGTCTCAGGTTTGGTCTAAGCATTGAGATATCACATCTCTGCTATCAGAAGTTTCTCAGGATTGAAATGGGAAGGAGTTGGATATCCCATCTCATGGTATAGGACGGGTCTCAGGTTTGGTAATAGAATCATTGAGATATCACATCTCATGCTGTAGGAAGTGTCTAAGGATTGGAATGGGAAGGACTTGGATATCACATCTCATGCTATAGGTAGACTCTCAGGTTTGGAAAGGGAAGGAGTGGGATATCACATTTCATGTTCAAGGAAGGATCTCAGGTTTGGTATTAGAGGCATTGAGATATCACATCTCATGCTATAGGAAGGGTCTCAGGATTGGAATGGGAAGGATTTGGATATCACATCTCATGCTATAGGAAGGGTCTCAGGTTTGGTATAAGCATTGAGATATCACATATCATGCTATAGGAAGGGTCTCAGGATTGGAATGGGAAGGAGTTGGATATCACATCTCATGCCATAGGAAGGGTCTCAGGTTTGGTACAAGCATTGAGATATCACATCTCTGCTATCGGAAGGGTCTCAGGATAGGAATGGGAAGGAGTTGGATATCACATCTCAAGCTATCTCAGGATTGGAATGGGAAGGAGTTTGATATCACATCTCAAGCTATAGGAAGGTTCTCAGGTTTGGAGGGGGAAGGATTTGGATCTCACATCTCATGTTTTAGGAGGGGTCTCAGGTTTGGTATTAGAAGCATTGAGATATCACATCTCATGGTATAGGAAGGGTCTCAGGATTGGAATGGGAAGGAGTTGGATATCACATCTCGAGCTATCACAGGATTGGAATGGGAAGGAGTTTGATATCACATCTCAAGCTATAGGAAGGGTCTCAGGTTTGGAAAGGGAAGGATTTGGATTTCACATCTCATGTTATAGGATGGTTCTCATGTTTGGTTTTAGAAGCATTGAGATATCACATCTAATGCTATCGGAAGGGTCTCAGGTTTGGAAAGGGAAGGATTTGGATTTCACATATGTTATTGGATGGTTCTCAGGTTTGGTTTTAGAAGCATTAAGATATCACATCTCATGCTATAGGAAGGGTCTCAGGTTTTGGAATGGGAAGGAGTTGGATACACATCTCATGTTATAGGAAGGATCTCAGGTTTGGTATTAGAAAAATTGTGATATCACATATCATGCTATAGGAAGGGTCTCAGGATTGGAATGGGAAGGAGTTTTATATGACATCTCATGCCACAGGAAGGGTCTCAGGTTTGGTATAAGCATTGAGATATCACATCTCTGCTATCGGAAGGGTCTCAGGATTGGAATGGGAAGGAGTTGGATATCCCATCTTATGTTATAGGAAGGGTCTCAGGTTTGGTATTAGAAGCATTGAGATATCACATCTCATGTTATAGGAAGAATCTCTGGTTTGGTATTAGAGGCATTGAGATATCACATCTCATGTTATAGGAAGGGTCTCAGGATTGGAATGGGAAGGATTTGGATATCACATCTCATGCTAAAGGAAGGGTCTCAGTTTTGGTAGAAGCATTGAGATATCACATCTCATGGTATAGGAAGGGTCTCATGATTGGAATGGGAAGGAGTTGGATATCACATCTCATGCTATAGGAAGGGTCTCAGGATTGGAATGGGAAGGAGTTGTATATGACATCTCATGCCACAGGAAGGGTCTCAGGTTTGGTATAAGCATTGAGATATCACATCTCTGCTATCGGAAGGGTCTCAGGATTGGAATGGGAAGAAGTTGGATATCCCATCTTATGTTATAGGAAGGGTCACAGGTTTGGTATTAGAAGCATTGAGATATCACATCTCATGCTATCAGAAGGGTCTCAGGATTGGAATGGGAAGGAGTCGGATATCACATCTCATGCTAAAGGGAGGGTCTCAGGTTTGGTATTAGAAGCATTGAGATATCACATCTCATGTTATAGGAAGAATCTCAGGTTTGGTATTAGAGGCATTGAGATATCACATCTCATGCTATCAGAAGGGTCTCAGGATTGGTATGGGAAGGAGTCGGATATCACATCTCATGCTAAAGGGAGGGTCTCAGGTTTGGTATTAGAAGCATTGAGATATCACATCTCATGTTATAGGAAGAATCTCAGGTTTGGTATTAGAGGCATTGAGATATCACATCTAATGCTATAGGAAGGGTCTCAGGATTGGAATGGGAAGGAGTTGGATATCACATCTCATGCTAAAGGAAGGGTCTCAGTTTTGGTAGAAGCATTGAGATATCACATCTCATGGTATAGGAAGGGTCTCAGTATTGGAATGGGAAGGAGTTGGATTTCACATCTCATCCAATAGGAAGGATCTCAGGATTGGAATGGGAAGGATTTGGATGTCACATCTCTTGCTATAGAAAGGGTCTCAGTTTTTTTATTAGAAACATTGAGATATCACATCTCATGCTATAGGAAGGGTTTCAGGATTGGAATGGGAAGGATTTGTATATCACATCTCATGCTAAAGGAAGGGTCTCAGGTTTGGAAGGGGAAGGATTTGGATATCATATCTCATGTTATAGGACGGGTCGCAGGTTTGGTATTAGAAGCTTTGAGATATCACATCTCATGCTATAGGAAGGTCTCAGGATTGGAATGGGAAGGAGTTGGATATCCCTTCTCATGCTATAGGAAGGTTCTCAGGTTGGAATGGGAAGGAGTTGGATATCACATCTCATGTTATAGGAAGGGTCTCAGGATTGGAATGGGAAGGATTTGGATATCACATCTCTTGCTATAGGAAGGGTCTCAGGTTTTTTATTAGAAACATTGAGATATCACATCTCATGCTATAGGAAGGGTTTCAGGATTGGAATGGGAAGGATTTGGATATCACATCTCATGCTAAAGGAAGGGTCTCAGGTTTGGAAGGGGAAGGATTTGGATATCATATCTCATGTTATAGGACGGGTCCAAGGTTTGGCATTAGAAGCTTTGAGATATCACATCTCATGCTATAGGAAGGGTCTCAGGATTGGAATGGGAAGGAGTTGGATATCACATCTCATGTTAAAGGAAGGGACTCAGGTTTGATAGAAGCATTGAGATATTACATCTCATGCTATAGGAAGGGTTTCAGGATTGGAATGGGAAGGAGTTGGATATCACATCTCATGCCATAGGAAGAGTCTCAGGTTTGGTACAAGCATTGAGATATCACATCTCTGCTATCGGAAGGGTCACAGGATAGGAATGGGAAGGTGTTGGATATCACATCTCAAGCTATCTCAGGATTGGAATGGGAAGGAGTTTGATATCACATATGTTATTGGATGGTTCTCAGGTTTGTTTTTAGAAGCATTAAGATATCACATCTCATGCTATAGGAAGGGTCTCAGGTTTTGGAGTGGGAAGGAGTTGGATACACATCTCATGTTATAGGAAGGATCTCAGGTTTGGTATTAGAAAAATTGTGATATCACATATCATGCTATCGGAAGGGTCTCAGTTTTGGAAAGGGAAGGATTTGGATTTCACATATGTTATTGGATGGTTCTCAGGTTTGTTTTTAGAAGCATTAAGATATCACATCTCATGCTATAGGAAGGGTCTCAGGTTTTGGAGTGGGAAGGAGTTGGATACACATCTCATGTTATAGGAAGGATCTCAGGTTTGGTATTAGAAAAATTGTGATATCACATATCATGCTATAGGAAGGGTCTCAGGATTGGAATGGGAAGGAGTTGGATATGACATCTCATGCCACAGGAAGGGTCTCAGGTTTGGTATAAGCATTGAGATATCACATCTTTGCTATCGGAAGGGTCACAGGATAGGAATGGGAAGGTGTTGGATATCACATCTCAAGCTATCTCAGGATTGGAATGGGAAGGAGTTTGATATCACATCTCAAGCTATAGGAAGGTTCTCAGGTTTGGAAGGGGAAGGATTTGGATCTCATATCTCATGTTTTAGGACGGGTCTCAGGTTTGGTATTAGAAGCATTGAGATATCACATCTCATGGTATAGGAAGGGTCTCAGGATTGGAATGGGAAGGAGTTGGATATCACATCTCAAGCTATCACAGGATTGGAATGGGAAGGAGTTTGATATCACATCTCAAGCTATAGGAAGGGTCTCAAGTTTGGAAAGGGAAGGATTTGGATTTCACATCTCATGTTATAGGATGGTTCTCATGTTTGGTTTTAGAAGCATTGAGATATCACATCTAATGCTATCGGAAGGGTCTCAGGTTTGGAAAGGGAAGGATTTGGATTTCACATATGTTATTGGATGGTTCTCAGGTTTGTTTTTAGAAGCATTAAGATATCACATCTCATGCTATAGGAAGGGTCTCAGGTTTTGGAGTGGGAAGGAGTTGGATACACATCTCATGTTATAGGAAGGATCTCAGGTTTGGTATTAGAAAAATTGTGATATCACATATCATGCTATAGGAAGGGTCTCAGGATTGGAATGGGAAGGAGTTGGATATGACATCTCATGCCACAGGAAGGGTCTCAGGTTTGGTATAAGCATTGAGATATCACATCTTTGCTATCGGAAGGGTCTCAGGATTGGAATGGGAAGGAGTTGGATATCCCATCTTATGTTATAGGAAGGGTCTCAGGTTTGGTGTTAGAAGCATTGAGATATCACATCTCATGCTATCAGAAGGGTCTCAGGATTGGAATGGGAAGGAGTCGGATATCACACCTCATGCTAAAGGGAGGGTCTCAGGTTTGGTATTAGAAGCATTGAGATATCACATCTCATGTTATAGGAAGAATCTCTGGTTTGGTATTAGAGGCATTGAGATATCACATCTCATGCTATCAGAAGGGTCTCAGGATTGGAATGGGAAGGAGTCGGATATCACATCTCATGCTAAAGGGAGGGTCTCAGGTTTGGTATTAGAAGCATTGAGATATCACATCTCATGTTATAGGAAGAATCTCAGGTTTGGTATCAGAGGCATTGCGATATCACATCTCATGTTATAGGAAGGGTCTCAGGATTGGAATGGGAAGGATTTGGATATCACATCTCTTGCTATAGGAAGAGTCTCAGGTTTTTTATTAGAAACATTGAGATATCACATCTCATGCTATGGGAAGGGTTTCAGGATTGGAATGGGAAGGATTTGGATATCACATCTCATGCTAAAGGAAGGGTCTCAGGTTTGGAAGGGGAAGGATTTGGATATCATATCTCATGTTATAGGACGGGTCCCAGGTTTGGTATTAGAAGCTTTGAAATATCACATCTCATGCTATAGGAAGGGTCTCAGGATTGGAATGGGAAGGAGTTGGATATCACATCTCATGCTAAAGGAAGGGACTCAGGTTTGATAGAAGCATTGAGATATCACATCTCATGCTATAGGAAGGGTCTCAGGATTGGAATGGGAAGGAGTTGGATATCACATCTCATGTCATAGGAAGGGTCTCAGGTTTGGTCCGAGCATTGAGATATCACATGTCTGCTATCGGAAGGGTCCCAGGATAGGAATGGGAAGGACTTAGATATCACATCCCATGCTATAGGGAGGGTCTCAGGTTTGGAAAGGGAAGGATTTGGATTTCACATCTCATGTTATAGGATGGTTCTCATGTTTGGTTTTAGAAGCATTGAGATATCACATGTAATGCTATCGGAGGGTCTCGGGTTTGGAAAGGGAAGGATTTGGATTTCACATATGTTATTGGATGGTTCTCAGGTTTGGTTTTAGAAGCATTAAGATATCACATCTCAGGCTATAGGAAGGGTCTCAGGATTGGAATGGGAAGGAGTTGGATATCACATCTCAAGCTATCTCAGTATTGGAATGGGAAGGAGTTTGATATCACATCTCATGCAATCGGAAGGGTCTCAGGTTTGGAATGGGAAGGAGTTGGATATCACATCTCATGTTTTAGGACGGGTGTCAGGTTTGGTATTAGAAGCATTGAGATATCACATCTCATAGTATAGGAAGGGTCTCAGGATTGGAATGGGAAGGAGTTGGATATCACATCTCAAGCTATCTCAGGATTGGAATGGGAAGGAGTTGGATATCACATCTCATGTTATAGGAAGGATCTCAGGTTTATTATTAGAAGCATTGAGATATCACATCTCATGCTATAGGAAGGGTCTCAGGATTGGAATCGGAAGGAGGTGTATTTGACATCTCATGCCATAGGAAGGGTCTCAGGTTTGGTATAAGCATTGAGCTATCACATCTCTGCTATCGGAAGGGTCTCAGGATTGGAATGGGAAGGAGTTGGATATCCCATCTCATTATAGGAAGGGTCTCAGGTTTGGTATTAGAAGCATTGAGATATCACATCTCATGCTATAGGAAGGGTCTCAGGATTGGAATGGGAAGGACTTGAATATCACATCTCATGTTATAGCAAGGGTCTCAGGTTTGGTATTAGAAGCATTGAGATATCACATCTCATGCTATAGGAAGGGTCTCAGGATTGGAATGGGAACGACTTGGATATCACATCTCATGATAAAGGAAGTGTCCAAGGTTTGGAAGGGGAAGGATTTGGATATCACATCTCATGTTATAGGACCGGTCTCAGGTTTGCTATTAGAAGCATTGAGATATCAAGTCCCATGGTATAGGACTGGTCTCAGAATTGGAATGGGAAGGAGTTGGATATCACATCTCAAGCTATAGGAAGGGTGTCAGGATTGGAATGGGAAGGAGTTTGATATCACATCTCATGCCATGGTATGGGTCTCAGGTTTTGTAGAAGCATTGGGATATCACATCTCATGCTATCGGAAGGGTATCAGGATTGGATTTGGAAGGAGTTGGATATCCCATCTCATGCTATAGGAAGGGTCTCAGGTTTGGTGTTAGAAGCATTGAGATATCACATCTCATGCTATCAGAAGGGTCTCAGGATTGGAATGGGAAGGAGTCGGATATCACACCTCATGCTAAAGGGAGGGTCTCAGGTTTGGTATTAGAAGCATTGAGATATCACATCTCATGTTATAGGAAGAATCTCTGGTTTGGTATTAGAGGCATTGAGATATCACATCTCATGCTATCAGAAGGGTCTCAGGATTGGAATGGGAAGGAGTCGGATATCACATCTCATGCTAAAGGGAGGGTCTCAGGTTTGGTATTAGAAGCATTGAGATATCACATCTCATGTTATAGGAAGAATCTCAGGTTTGGTATTAGAGGCATTGCGATATCACATCTCATGTTATCGGAAGGGT
This sequence comes from Ambystoma mexicanum, assembly GCF_040938575.1. Lineage (NCBI taxonomy): Eukaryota > Metazoa > Chordata > Amphibia > Caudata > Ambystomatidae > Ambystoma > Ambystoma mexicanum. The sequence goes on from NW_027182355.1 coordinate 87,802, forward strand.
CTCAGGATTGGAATGGGAAGGATTTGGATATCACATCTCTTGCTATACGAAGAGTCTCAGGTTTTTTATTAGAAACATTGAGATATCACATCTCATGCTATAGGAAGGGTTTCAGGATTGGAATGGGAAGGATTTGGATATCACATCTCATGCTAAAGGAAGGGACTCAGGTTTGGAAGGGGAAGGATTTGGATATCATATCTCATGTTATAGGACGGGTCCCAGGTTTGGTATTAGAAGCTTTGAAATATCACATCTCATGCTATAGGAAGGGTCTCAGGATTGGAATGGGAAGGAGTTGGATATCACATCTCATGCTAAAGGAAGGGACTCAGGTTTGATAGAAGCATTGAGATATCACATCTCATGCTATAGGAAGGGTCTCAGGATTGGAATGGGAAGGAGTTGGATATCACATCTCATGTCATAGGAAGGGTCTCAGGTTTGGTCCGAGCATTGAGATATCACATGTCTGCTATCGGAAGGGTCCCAGGATAGGAATGGGAAGGACTTAGATATCACATCCCATGCTATAGGGAGGGTCTCAGGTTTGGAAAGGGAAGGATTTGGATTTCACATCTCATGTTATAGGATGGTTCTCATGTTTGGTTTTAGAAGCATTGAGATATCACATGTAATGCTATCGGAGGGTCTCAGGTTTGGAAAGGGAAGGATTTGGATTTCACATATGTTATTGGATGGTTCTCAGGTTTGGTTTTAGAAGCATTAAGATATCACATCTCAGGCTATAGGAAGGGTCTCAGGATTGGAATGGGAAGGAGTTGGATATCACATCTCAAGCTATCTCAGTATTGGAATGGGAAGGAGTTTGATATCACATCTCATGCAATCGGAAGGGTCTCAGGTTTGGAATGGGAAGGAGTTGGATATCCCATCTCATGTTTTAGGACGGGTGTCAGGTTTGGTATTAGAAGCATTGAGATATCACATCTCATAGTATAGGAAGGGTCTCAGGATTGGAATGGGAAGGAGTTGGATATCACATCTCAAGCTATCTCAGGATTGGAATGGGAAGGAGTTGGATATCACATCTCATGTTATAGGAAGGATCTCAGGTTTATTATTAGAAGCATTGAGATATCACATCTCATGCTATAGGAAGGGTCTCAGGATTGGAATCAGAAGGAGGTGTATTTGACATCTCATGCCATAGGAAGGGTCTCAGGTTTGGTATAAGCATTGAGCTATCACATCTCTGCTATCGGAAGGGTCTCAGGATTGGAATGGGAAGGAGTTGGATATCCCATCTCATTATAGGAAGGGTCTCAGGTTTGGTATTAGAAGCATTGAGATATCACATCTCATGCTATAGGAAGGGTCTCAGGATTGGAATGGGAAGGACTTGAATATCACATCTCATGTTATAGCAAGGGTCTCAGGTTTGGTATTAGAAGCATTGAGATATCACATCTCATGCTATAGGAAGGGTCTCAGGATTGGAATGGGAACGACTTGGATATCACATCTCATGATAAAGGAAGGGTCCAAGGTTTGGAAGGGGAAGGATTTGGATATCACATCTCATGTTATAGGACCGGTCTCAGGTTTGCTATTAGAAGCATTGAGATATCAAGTCCCATGGTATAGCACTGGTATCAGAATTGGAATGGGAAGGAGTTGGATATCACATCTCAAGCTATAGGAAGGGTGTCAGGATTGGAATGGGAAGGAGTTTGATATCACATCTCATGCCATGGTATGGGTCTCAGGTTTTGTAGAAGCATTGGGATATCACATCTCATGCTATCGGAAGGGTATCAGGATTGGATTTGGAAGGAGTTGGATATCCCATCTCATGCTATAGGAAGGGTCTCAGGTTGGAATGGGAAGGAATTGGATATAACATCTCATGTTATAGGAAGGGTATCAGGATTGGAATGGGAAGGACTTGGATATCACATCTCATGCTATAGGAAGGCTATCAGGTTTGGAAGGGGAAGGAGTTGCATATCAAATTTCATTTTAGAGGTAGGATCTCAGGTTTGGTATTAGAGGCATTGAGATATCACATCTCATGCTATAGGAAGGGTCTCACGATTGGAATGGGAAGGATTTGGATATCACATCTCATGCTATAGGAAGGGTCTCAGGTTTGGTATAAGCATTGAGATATCACATCTCATGCTATAGAAACAGTCTCAAGATTGCAATGGGAAGGAGTTGGATATCACATCTCATGTTATAGGAAGGATCTCAGATTTGGTATTAGAAGCATTGAGACATCACATCTCATGCTATAGGAAGGGTCTCAGGATTGGAATGGGAAGGAGTTGGATATCACATCTCATGTTATAGGAAGGGTCTCAGGGTTGGAATGGGAAGCACTTCGATATCACATCTCATGTTATAGGAAGGCTCCCAGGTTTAGAAGGGGAAGGACTTGGATATCACATTTCATGTTAGAGGTAGGATCTCAGGTTTGGTATTAGAGGCATTGAGATATAACATCTCATGCTATCAGAAAGGTCTCAGGATTGGAATGGGAAGGAGTTGGATATCACATCTCATGCTAAAGGGAGGGTCTCAGGTTTGGAAGGGGAAGGATTTGGATATCACATCTCATGCTATAGGAAGGGTCTCAGGATTGGAATGGGAAGGATTTGGATATCACATCTCATGCTATAGGAAGGGTCTCAGGTTTGGTATAAGCATTGAGATATCACATCTCATGCTATAGGAAGGGTCTCAGGATTGGAATGGGAAGGAGTTGGATATCACATTTCATGCTATAGGTAGGCTCTCAGTTTTGGAAAGGGAAGGTTTTGGATATCACATCTCATGCTATAGGAAGGGTCTCACGATTGGAATGGGAAGGAGTTGGATATCGAATCTTATGTTATAGGAAGGGTCTCAGGTTTGGTATTAGAAGCATTGAGATATCACATCTCATGCTATAGGAAGGGTCTCAGGATTGGAATGGGAAGGACTTGAATATCCCATCTCATGCTATAGGGAGGCTCTCACGTTTGGAAAGGGAAGGAGTTGGATATCACATTTCATGTTAGAGGTAGGATCTCAGGTTTGGTATTAGAGGCATTGAATATCACATCTCATGCTATTAGAAGGGTCTCAGGATTGGAATGGGAAGGAGTTGGATATCACATCTCATGCTAAAGGGAGCGTCTCAGGTTTGGAAGGGGAAGGATTTTGATATCACATCTCATGTTATAGGAAGGATCTCAGGTTTGGTATTAGAGGGATTGAGATATCACATCTCATGCTATCGGAAGGGTATCAGGATTGGATTTGGAATTAGTTGGATATCCCATCTCATGCTATAGGAAGGGTCTCAGGTTGGAATGGGAAGGAGTTGGATATCACATCTCATGTTATAGGAAGGGTCTCAGGATTGGAATGGGAAATACTTCGATATCACATCTCATGCTATAGGAAGGCTCTCAGGTTTGCAAGGGGAAGGAGTTGGATATCACATTTCATGTTAGAGGTAGGATCTCAGGTTTGGTATTAGAGGCATTGAGATATCACATCTCATGCTATCAGAAATGTCTCAGGATTGGAAAGGGAAGGAGTTGGATATCACATCTCATGCTAAAGGGAGGGTCTCTGGTTTGGAAGGGGAAGGATTTGGATATCACATCTCATGTTATAGGAAGGATGTCAGGTTTGGTATTAGAAGCATTGAGATATCACATCTCATGCTATAGGAAGGGTCTCAGGTTTGGAATGGGAAGGAATTGGATATCACATCTCATGTCATAGGAAGGATCTCAGGTTTGGTATTAGAAGCATTGAGATATCACATCTCATTCTATAGGAATGGTCTCAGGATTGGAATGGGAAGGAGTTGGATATTAGATTCTTGCTATAGAAAGGGTCTCAGGTTTGGAACTGGAAGGAGTTGGATATCACATCTCATGTTATAGGAAGGGTCTCAGGTTTGGTATTAGAAGCATTGAGATATCACATCTCATGCTATAGGAAGGGTCTCAGGATTGGAATGGGAAGGACTTGAATATCACATCTCATGTTATAGCAAGGGTCTCAGGTTTGGTATTAGAAGCATTGAGATATCACATCTCATGCTATAGGAAGGGTCTCAGGATTGGAATGGGAACGACTTGGATATCACATCTCATGATAAAGGAAGGGTCCAAGGTTTGGAAGGGGAAGGATTTGGATATCACATATCATGTTATTGGACCGGTCTCAGGTTTGCTATTAGAAGCATTGAGATATCAAGTCCCATGGTATAGGACTGGTCTCAGAATTGGAATGGGAAGGAGTTGGATATCACATCTCAAGCTATAGGAAGGGTGTCAGGATTGGAATGGGAAGGAGTTTGATATCACATCTCATGCCATGGTATGGGTCTCAGGTTTTGTAGAAGCATTGGGATATCACATCTCATGCTATCGGAAGGGTATCAGGATTGGATTTGGAAGGAGTTGGATATCCCATCTCATGCTATAGGAAGGGTCTCAGGTTTGGTGTTAGAAGCATTGAGATATCACATCTCATGCTATCAGAAGGGTCTCAGGATTGGAATGGGAAGGAGTCGGATATCACACCTCATGCTAAAGGGAGGGTCTCAGGTTTGGTATTAGAAGCATTGAGATATCACATCTCATGTTATAGGAAGAATCTCTGGTTTGGTATTAGAGGCATTGAGATATCACATCTCATGCTATCAGAAGGGTCTCAGGATTGGAATGGGAAGGAGTCGGATATCACATCTCATGCTAAAGGGAGGGTCTCAGGTTTGGTATTAGAAGCATTGAGATATCACATCTCATGTTATAGGAAGAATCTCAGGTTTGGTATTAGAGGCATTGCGATATCACATCTCATGTTATCGGAAGGGTCTCAGGATTGGAATGGGAAGGATTTGGATATCACATCTCTTGCTATACGAAGAGTCTCAGGTTTTTTATTAGAAACATTGAGATATCACATCTCATGCTATAGGAAGGGTTTCAGGATTGGAATGGGAAGGATTTGGATATCACATCTCATGCTAAAGGAAGGGACTCAGGTTTGGAAGGGGAAGGATTTGGATATCATATCTCATGTTATAGGACGGGTCCCAGGTTTGGTATTAGAAGCTTTGAAATATCACATCTCATGCTATAGGAAGGGTCTCAGGATTGGAATGGGAAGGAGTTGGATATCACATCTCATGCTAAAGGAAGGGACTCAGGTTTGATAGAAGCATTGAGATATCACATCTCATGCTATAGGAAGGGTCTCAGGATTGGAATGGGAAGGAGTTGGATATCACATCTCATGTCATGGGAAGGGTCTCAGGTTTGGTCCGAGCATTGAGATATCACATGTCTGCTATCGGAAGGGTCCCAGGATAGGAATGGGAAGGACTTAGATATCACATCCCATGCTATAGGGAGGGTCTCAGGTTTGGAAAGGGAAGGATTTGGATTTCACATCTCATGTTATAGGATGGTTCTCATGTTTGGTTTTAGAAGCATTGAGATATCACATGTAATGCTATCGGAGGGTCTCAGGTTTGGAAAGGGAAGGATTTGGATTTCACATATGTTATTGGATGGTTCTCAGGTTTGGTTTTAGAAGCATTAAGATATCACATCTCAGGCTATAGGAAGGGTCTCAGGATTGGAATGGGAAGGAGTTGGATATCACATCTCAAGCTATCTCAGTATTGGAATGGGAAGGAGTTTGATATCACATCTCATGCAATCGGAAGGGTCTCAGGTTTGGAATGGGAAGGAGTTGGATATCACATCTCATGTTTTAGGACGGGTGTCAGGTTTGGTATTAGAAGCATTGAGATATCACATCTCATAGTATAGGAAGGGTCTCAGGATTGGAATGGGAAGGAGTTGGATATCACATCTCAAGCTATCTCAGGATTGGAATGGGAAGGAGTTGGATATCACATCTCATGTTATAGGAAGGATCTCAGGTTTATTATTAGAAGCATTGAGATATCACATCTCATGCTATAGGAAGGGTCTCAGGATTGGAATCAGAAGGAGGTGTATTTGACATCTCATGCCATAGGAAGGGTCTCAGGTTTGGTATAAGCATTGAGCTATCACATCTCTGCTATCGGAAGGGTCTCAGGATTGGAATGGGAAGGAGTTGGATATCCCATCTCATTATAGGAAGGGTCTCAGGTTTGGTATTAGAAGCATTGAGATATCACATCTCATGCTATAGGAAGGGTCTCAGGATTGGAATGGGAAGGACTTGAATATCACATCTCATGTTATAGCAAGGGTCTCAGGTTTGGTATTAGAAGCATTGAGATATCACATCTCATGCTATAGGAAGGGTCTCAGGATTGGAATGGGAACGACTTGGATATCACATCTCATGATAAAGGAAGGGTCCAAGGTTTGGAAGGGGAAGGATTTGGATATCACATCTCATGTTATAGGACCGGTCTCAGGTTTGCTATTAGAAGCATTGAGATATCAAGTCCCATGGTATAGCACTGGTCTCAGAATTGGAATGGGAAGGAGTTGGATATCACATCTCAAGCTATAGGAAGGGTGTCAGGATTGGAATGGGAAGGAGTTTGATATCACATCTCATGCCATGGTATGGGTCTCAGGTTTTGTAGAAGCATTGGGATATCACATCTCATGCTATCGGAAGGGTATCAGGATTGGATTTGGAAGGAGTTGGATATCCCATCTCATGCTATAGGAAGGGTCTCAGGTTGGAATGGGAAGGAATTGGATATAACATCTCATGTTATAGGAAGGGTATCAGGATTGGAATGGGAAGGACTTGGATATCACATCTCATGCTATAGGAAGGCTATCAGGTTTGGAAGGGGAAGGAGTTGCATATCAAATTTCATTTTAGAGGTAGGATCTCAGGTTTGGTATTAGAGGCATTGAGATATCACATCTCATGCTATAGGAAGGGTCTCACGATTGGAATGGGAAGGATTTGGATATCACATCTCATGCTATAGGAAGGGTCAGAGGTTTGGTATAAGCATTGAGATATCACATCTCATGCTATAGGAAGGGTCTCAGGATTGGAATGGGAAGGAGTTGGATATCACATCTCATGTTATAGGAAGGGTCTCAGGGTTGGAATGGGAAGCACTTCGATATCACATCTCATGTTATAGGAAGGCTCCCAGGTTTAGAAGGGGAAGGACTTGGATATCACATTTCATGTTAGAGGTAGGATCTCAGGTTTGGTATTAGAGGCATTGAGATATAACATCTCATGCTATCAGAAAGGTCTCAGGATTGGAATGGGAAGGAGTTGGATATCACATCTCATGCTAAAGGGAGGGTCTCAGGTTTGGAAGGGGAAGGATTTGGATATCACATCTCATGCTATAGGAAGGGTCTCAGGATTGGAATGGGAAGGATTTGGATATCACATCTCATGCTATAGGAAGGGTCTCAGGTTTGGTATAAGCATTGAGATATCACATCTCATGCTATAGGAAGGGTCTCAGGATTGGAATGGGAAGGAGTTGGATCTCACATTTCATGCTATAGGTAGGCTCTCAGTTTTGGAAAGGGAAGGTTTTGGATATCACATCTCATGCTATAGGAAGGGTCTCACGATTGGAATGGGAAGGAGTTGGATATCGAATCTTATGTTATAGGAAGGGTCTCAGGTTTGGTATTAGAAGCATTGAGATATCACATCTCATGCTATAGGAAGGGTCTCAGGATTGGAATGGGAAGGACTTGAATATCCCATCTCATGCTATAGGGAGGCTCTCACGTTTGGAAAGGGAAGGAGTTGGATATCACATTTCATGTTAGAGGTAGGATCTCAGGTTTGGTATTAGAGGCATTGAATATCACATCTCATGCTATCAGAAGGGTCTCAGGATTGGAATGGGAAGGAGTTGGATATCACATCTCATGCTAAAGGGAGCGTCTCAGGTTTGGAAGGGGAAGGATTTTGATATCACATCTCATGTTATAGGAAGGATCTCAGGTTTGGTATTAGAGGGATTGAGATATCACATCTCATGCTATCGGAAGGGTATCAGGATTGGATTTGGAATTAGTTGGATATCCCATCTCATGCTATAGGAAGGGTCTCAGGTTGGAATGGGAAGGAGTTGGATATCACATCTCATGTTATAGGAAGGGTCTCAGGATTGGAATGGGAAATACTTCGATATCACATCTCATGCTATAGGAAGGCTCTCAGGTTTGCAAGGGGAAGGAGTTGGATATCACATTTCATGTTAGAGGTAGGATCTCAGGTTTGGTATTAGAGGCATTGAGATATCACATCTCATGCTATCAGAAATGTCTCAGGATTGGAAAGGGAAGGAGTTGGATATCACATCTCATGCTAAAGGGAGGGTCTCTGGTTTGGAAGGGGAAGGATTTGGATATCACATCTCATGTTATAGGAAGGATGTCAGGTTTGGTATTAGAAGCATTGAGATATCACATCTCATGCTATAGGAAGGGTCTCTGGTTTGGAATGGGAAGAATTTGGATATCACATCTCATGTCATAGGAAGGATCTCAGGTTTGGTATTAGAAGCATTGAGATATCACATCTCATTCTATAGGAATGGTCTCAGGATTGGAATGGGAAGGAGTTGGATATTAGATTCTTGCTATAGAAAGGGTCTCAGGTTTGGAACTGGAAGGAGTTGGATATCACATCTCATGTTATAGGAAGGGTCTCAGGTTTGGTCTGAGCATTGAGATATCACATCTCTGCTATCAGAAGTTTCTCAGGATTGAAATGGGAAGGAGTTGGATATCCCATCTCATGGTATAGGACGGGTCTCAGGTTTGGTAATAGAATCATTGAGATATCAGATCTCATGCTGTAGGAAGTGTCTAAGGATTGGAATGGGAAGGACTTGGATATCACATCTCATGCTATAGGTAGACTCTCAGGTTTGGAAAGGGAAGGAGTGGGATATCACATTTCATGTTCAAGGAAGGATCTCAGGTTTGGTATTAGAGGCATTGAGATATCACATCTCATGCTATAGGAAGGGTCTCAGGATTGGAATGGGAAGGATTTGGATATCACATCTCATGCTATAGGAAGGGTCTCAGGTTTGGTATAAGCATTGAGATATCACATATCATGCTATAGGAAGGGTCTCAGGATTGGAATGGGAAGGAGTTGGATATCACATCTCATGCCATAGGAAGGGTCTCAGGTTTGGTACAAGCATTGAGATATCACATCTCTGCTATCGGAAGGGTCTCTGGATAGGAATGGGAAGGAGTTGGATATCACATCTCAAGCTATCTCAGGATTGGAATGGGAAGGAGTTTGATATCACATCTCAAGCTATAGGAAGGTTCTCAGGTTTGGAGGGGGAAGGATTTGGATCTCACATCTCATGTTTTAGGACGGGTCTCAGGTTTGGTATTAGAAGCATTGAGATATCACAACTCATGGTATAGGAAGGGTCTCAGGATTGGAATGGGAAGGAGTTGGATATCACATCTCGAGCTATCACAGGATTGGAATGGGAAGGAGTTTGATATCACATCTCAAGCTATAGGAAGGGTCTCAGGTTTGGAAAGGGAAGGATTTGGATTTCACATCTCATGTTATAGGATGGTTCTCATGTTTGGTTTTAGAAGCATTGAGATATCACATCTAATGCTATCGGAAGGGTCTCAGGTTTGGAAAGGGAAGGATTTGGATTTCACATATGTTATTGGATGGTTCTCAGGTTTGGTTTTAGAAGCACTAAGATATCACATCTCATGCTATAGGAAGGGTCTCAGGTTTTGCAATGGGAAGGAGTTGGATACACATCTCATGTTATAGGAAGGATCTCAGGTTTGGTATTAGAAAAATTGTGATATCACATATCATGCTATAGGAAGGGTTTCAGGATTGGAATGGGAAGGAGTTTTATATGACATCTCATGCCACAGGAAGGGTCTCAGGTTTGGTATAAGCATTGAGATATCACATCTCTGCTATAGGAAGGGTCTCAGGTTTGGAATGGGAAGGAATTGGATATCACATCTCATATCATAGGAAGGATCTCAGGTTTGGTATTAGAAGCATTGAGATATCACATCTCATTCTATAGGAATGGTCTCAGGATTGGAATGGGAAGGAGTTGGATATTAGATTCTTGCTATAGAAAGGGTCTCAGGTTTGGAACTGAAAGGAGTTGGATATCACATCTCATGTTATAGGAAGGGTCTCAGGTTTGGTCTAAGCATTGAGATATCACATCTCTGCTATCAGAAGTTTCTCAGGATTGAAATGGGAAGGAGTTGGATATCCCATCTCATGGTATAGGACGGGTCTCAGGTTTGGTAATAGAATCATTGAGATATCACATCTCATGCTGTAGGAAGTGTCTAAGGATTGGAATGGGAAGGACTTGGATATCACATCTCATGCTATAGGTAGACTCTCAGGTTTGGAAAGGGAAGGAGTGGGATATCACATTTCATGTTCAAGGAAGGATCTCAGGTTTGGTATTAGAGGCATTGAGATATCACATCTCATGCTATAGGAAGGGTCTCAGGATTGGAATGGGAAGGATTTGGATATCACATCTCATGCTATAGGAAGGGTCTCAGGTTTGGTATAAGCATTGAGATATCACATATCATGCTATAGGAAGGGTCTCAGGATTGGAATGGGAAGGAGTTGGATATCACATCTCATGCCATAGGAAGGGTCTCAGGTTTGGTACAAGCATTGAGATATCACATCTCTGCTATCGGAAGGGTCTCAGGATAGGAATGGGAAGGAGTTGGATATCACATCTCAAGCTATCTCAGGATTGGAATGGGAAGGAGTTTGATATCACATCTCAAGCTATAGGAAGGTTCTCAGGTTTGGAGGGGGAAGGATTTGGATCTCACATCTCATGTTTTAGGAGGGGTCTCAGGTTTGGTATTAGAAGCATTGAGATATCACATCTCATGGTATAGGAAGGGTCTCAGGATTGGAATGGGAAGGAGTTGGATATCACATCTCGAGCTATCACAGGATTGGAATGGGAAGGAGTTTGATATCACATCTCAAGCTATAGGAAGGGTCTCAGGTTTGGAAAGGGAAGGATTTGGATTTCACATCTCATGTTATAGGATGGTTCTCATGTTTGGTTTTAGAAGCATTGAGATATCACATCTAATGCTATCGGAAGGGTCTCAGGTTTGGAAAGGGAAGGATTTGGATTTCACATATGTTATTGGATGGTTCTCAGGTTTGGTTTTAGAAGCATTAAGATATCACATCTCATGCTATAGGAAGGGTCTCAGGTTTTGGAATGGGAAGGAGTTGGATACACATCTCATGTTATAGGAAGGATCTCAGGTTTGGTATTAGAAAAATTGTGATATCACATATCATGCTATAGGAAGGGTCTCAGGATTGGAATGGGAAGGAGTTTTATATGACATCTCATGCCACAGGAAGGGTCTCAGGTTTGGTATAAGCATTGAGATATCACATCTCTGCTATCGGAAGGGTCTCAGGATTGGAATGGGAAGGAGTTGGATATCCCATCTTATGTTATAGGAAGGGTCTCAGGTTTGGTATTAGAAGCATTGAGATATCACATCTCATGTTATAGGAAGAATCTCTGGTTTGGTATTAGAGGCATTGAGATATCACATCTCATGTTATAGGAAGGGTCTCAGGATTGGAATGGGAAGGATTTGGATATCACATCTCTTGCTATAGGAAGAGTCTCAGGTTTTTTATTAGAAACATTGAGATATCACATCTCATGCTAAAGGAAGGGTCTCAGGTTTGGAAGGGGAAGGATTTGGATATCATATCTCATGTTATAGGACGGGTCCCAGGTTTGGTATTAGAAGCTTTGAAATATCACATCTCATGCTATAGGAAGGGTTTCAGGATTGGAATGGGAAGGAGTTGGATATCACATCTCATGCTAAAGGAAGGGACTCAGGTTTGATAGAAGCATTGAGATATCACATCTCATGCTATAGGAAGGGTCTCAAGATTGGAATGGGAAGGAGTTGGATATCACATCTCATGCCATAGGAAGGTTCTCAGGTTTGGTCCAAGCATTGAGATATCATATCTCTGCTATCGGAAGGGTCTCAGGATAGGAATGGGAAGGACTTAGATATCACATCTCATGCTATAGGAAGGGTCTCAGGTTGGAATGGGAAGGAATTGGATATAACATCTCATGTTATAGGAAGGGTATCAGGATTGGAATGGGAAGGACTTGGATATCACATCTCATGCTATAGGAAGGCTATCAGGTTTGGAAGGGGAAGGAGTTGCATATCAAATTTCATTTTAGAGGTAGGATCTCAGGTTTGGTATTAGAGGCATTGAGATATCACATCTCATGCTATAGGAAGGGTCTCACGATTGGAATGGGAAGGATTTGGATATCACATCTCATGCTATAGGAAGGGTCTCAGGTTTGGTATAAGCATTGAGATATCACATCTCATGCTATAGAAACAGTCTCAAGATTGCAATGGGAAGGAGTTGGATATCACATCTCATGTTATAGGAAGGATCTCAGATTTGGTATTAGAAGCATTGAGACATCACATCTCATGCTATAGGAAGGGTCTCAGGATTGGAATGGGAAGGAGTTGGATATCACATCTCATGTTATAGGAAGGGTCTCAGGGTTGGAATGGGAAGCACTTCGATATCACATCTCATGTTATAGGAAGGCTCCCAGGTTTAGAAGGGGAAGGACTTGGATATCACATTTCATGTTAGAGGTAGGATCTCAGGTTTGGTATTAGAGGCATTGAGATATAACATCTCATGCTATCAGAAAGGTCTCAGGATTGGAATGGGAAGGAGTTGGATATCACATCTCATGCTAAAGGGAGGGTCTCAGGTTTGGAAGGGGAAGGATTTGGATATCACATCTCATGCTATAGGAAGGGTCTCAGGATTGGAATGGGAAGGATTTGGATATCACATCTCATGCTATAGGAAGGGTCTCAGGTTTGGTATAAGCATTGAGATATCACATCTCATGCTATAGGAAGGGTCTCAGGATTGGAATGGGAAGGAGTTGGATATCACATTTCATGCTATAGGTAGGCTCTCAGTTTTGGAAAGGGAAGGTTTTGGATATCACATCTCATGCTATAGGAAGGGTCTCACGATTGGAATGGGAAGGAGTTGGATATCGAATCTTATGTTATAGGAAGGGTCTCAGGTTTGGTATTAGAAGCATTGAGATATCACATCTCATGCTATAGGAAGGGTCTCAGGATTGGAATGGGAAGGACTTGAATATCCCATCTCATGCTATAGGGAGGCTCTCACGTTTGGAAAGGGAAGGAGTTGGATATCACATTTCATGTTAGAGGTAGGATCTCAGGTTTGGTATTAGAGGCATTGAATATCACATCTCATGCTATCAGAAGGGTCTCAGGATTGGAATGGGAAGGAGTTGGATATCACATCTCATGCTAAAGGGAGCGTCTCAGGTTTGGAAGGGGAAGGATTTTGATATCACATCTCATGTTATAGGAAGGATCTCAGGTTTGGTATTAGAGGGATTGAGATATCACATCTCATGCTATCGGAAGGGTATCAGGATTGGATTTGGAATTAGTTGGATATCCCATCTCATGCTATAGGAAGGGTCTCAGGTTGGAATGGGAAGGAGTTGGATATCACATCTCATGTTATAGGAAGGGTCTCAGGATTGGAATGGGAAATACTTCGATATCACATCTCATGCTATAGGAAGGCTCTCAGGTTTGCAAGGGGAAGGAGTTGGATATCACATTTCATGTTAGAGGTAGGATCTCAGGTTTGGTATTAGAGGCATTGAGATATCACATCTCATGCTATCAGAAATGTCTCAGGATTGGAAAGGGAAGGAGTTGGATATCACATCTCATGCTAAAGGGAGGGTCTCTGGTTTGGAAGGGGAAGGATTTGGATATCACATCTCATGTTATAGGAAGGATGTCAGGTTTGGTATTAGAAGCATTGAGATATCACATCTCATGCTATAGGAAGGGTCTCAGGTTTGGAATGGGAAGGAATTGGATATCACATCTCATGTCATAGGAAGGATCTCAGGTTTGGTATTAGAAGCATTGAGATATCACATCTCATTCTATAGGAATGGTCTCAGGATTGGAATGGGAAGGAGTTGGATATTAGATTCTTGCTATAGAAAGGGTCTCAGGTTTGGAACTGGAAGGAGTTGGATATCACATCTCATGTTATAGGAAGGGTCTCAGGTTTGGTCTGAGCATTGAGATATCACATCTCTGCTATCAGAAGTTTCTCAGGATTGAAATGGGAAGGAGTTGGATATCCCATCTCATGGTATAGGACGGGTCTCAGGTTTGGTAATAGAATCATTGAGATATCAGATCTCATGCTGTAGGAAGTGTCTAAGGATTGGAATGGGAAGGACTTGGATATCACATCTCATGCTATAGGTAGACTCTCAGGTTTGGAAAGGGAAGGAGTGGGATATCACATTTCATGTTCAAGGAAGGATCTCAGGTTTGGTATTAGAGGCATTGAGATATCACATCTCATGCTATAGGAAGGGTCTCAGGATTGGAATGGGAAGGATTTGGATATCACATCTCATGCTATAGGAAGGGTCTCAGGTTTGGTATAAGCATTGAGATATCACATATCATGCTATAGGAAGGGTCTCAGGATTGGAATGGGAAGGAGTTGGATATCACATCTCATGCCATAGGAAGGGTCTCAGGTTTGGTACAAGCATTGAGATATCACATCTCTGCTATCGGAAGGGTCTCTGGATAGGAATGGGAAGGAGTTGGATATCACATCTCAAGCTATCTCAGGATTGGAATGGGAAGGAGTTTGATATCACATCTCAAGCTATAGGAAGGTTCTCAGGTTTGGAGGGGGAAGGATTTGGATCTCACATCTCATGTTTTAGGACGGGTCTCAGGTTTGGTATTAGAAGCATTGAGATATCACAACTCATGGTATAGGAAGGGTCTCAGGATTGGAATGGGAAGGAGTTGGATATCACATCTCGAGCTATCACAGGATTGGAATGGGAAGGAGTTTGATATCACATCTCAAGCTATAGGAAGGGTCTCAGGTTTGGAAAGGGAAGGATTTGGATTTCACATCTCATGTTATAGGATGGTTCTCATGTTTGGTTTTAGAAGCATTGAGATATCACATCTAATGCTATCGGAAGGGTCTCAGGTTTGGAAAGGGAAGGATTTGGATTTCACATATGTTATTGGATGGTTCTCAGGTTTGGTTTTAGAAGCACTAAGATATCACATCTCATGCTATAGGAAGGGTCTCAGGTTTTGCAATGGGAAGGAGTTGGATACACATCTCATGTTATAGGAAGGATCTCAGGTTTGGTATTAGAAAAATTGTGATATCACATATCATGCTATAGGAAGGGTTTCAGGATTGGAATGGGAAGGAGTTTTATATGACATCTCATGCCACAGGAAGGGTCTCAGGTTTGGTATAAGCATTGAGATATCACATCTCTGCTATAGGAAGGGTCTCAGGTTTGGAATGGGAAGGAATTGGATATCACATCTCATATCATAGGAAGGATCTCAGGTTTGGTATTAGAAGCATTGAGATATCACATCTCATTCTATAGGAATGGTCTCAGGATTGGAATGGGAAGGAGTTGGATATTAGATTCTTGCTATAGAAAGGGTCTCAGGTTTGGAACTGGAAGGAGTTGGATATCACATCTCATGTTATAGGAAGGGTCTCAGGTTTGGTCTAAGCATTGAGATATCACATCTCTGCTATCAGAAGTTTCTCAGGATTGAAATGGGAAGGAGTTGGATATCCCATCTCCTGGTATAGGACGGGTCTCAGGTTTGGTAATAGAATCATTGAGATATCACATCTCATGCTGTAGGAAGTGTCTAAGGATTGGAATGGGAAGGACTTGGATATCACATCTCATGCTATAGGTAGACTCTCAGGTTTGGAAAGGGAAGGAGTGGGATATCACATTTCATGTTCAAGGAAGGATCTCAGGTTTGGTATTAGAGGCATTGAGATATCACATCTCATGCTATAGGAAGGGTCTCAGGATTGGAATGGGAAGGATTTGGATATCACATCTCATGCTATAGGAAGGGTCTCAGGTTTGGTATAAGCATTGAGATATCACATATCATGCTATAGGAAGGGTCTCAGGATTGGAATGGGAAGGAGTTGGATATCACATCTCATGCCATAGGAAGGGTCTCAGGTTTGGTACAAGCATTGAGATATCACATCTCTGCTATCGGAAGGGTCTCAGGATAGGAATGGGAAGGAGTTGGATATCACATCTCAAGCTATCTCAGGATTGGAATGGGAAGGAGTTTGATATCACATCTCAAGCTATAGGAAGGTTCTCAGGTTTGGAGGGGGAAGGATTTGGATCTCACATCTCATGTTTTAGGAGGGGTCTCAGGTTTGGTATTAGAAGCATTGAGATATCACATCTCATGGTATAGGAAGGGTCTCAGGATTGGAATGGGAAGGAGTTGGATATCACATCTCGAGCTATCACAGGATTGGAATGGGAAGGAGTTTGATATCACATCTCAAGCTATAGGAAGGGTCTCAGGTTTGGAAAGGGAAGGATTTGGATTTCACATCTCATGTTATAGGATGGTTCTCATGTTTGGTTTTAGAAGCATTGAGATATCACATCTAATGCTATCGGAAGGGTCTCAGGTTTGGAAAGGGAAGGATTTGGATTTCACATATGTTATTGGATGGTTCTCAGGTTTGGTTTTAGAAGCATTAAGATATCACATCTCATGCTATAGGAAGGGTCTCAGGTTTTGGAATGGGAAGGAGTTGGATACACATCTCATGTTATAGGAAGGATCTCAGGTTTGGTATTAGAAAAATTGTGATATCACATATCATGCTATAGGAAGGGTCTCAGGATTGGAATGGGAAGGAGTTTTATATGACATCTCATGCCACAGGAAGGGTCTCAGGTTTGGTATAAGCATTGAGATATCACATCTCTGCTATCGGAAGGGTCTCACGATTGGAATGGGAAGGAGTTGGATATCCCATCTTATGTTATAGGAAGGGTCTCAGGTTTGGTATTAGAAGCATTGAGATATCACATCTCATGTTATAGGAAGAATCTCTGGTTTGGTATTAGAGGCATTGAGATATCACATCTCATGTTATAGGAAGGGTCTCAGGATTGGAATGGGAAGGATTTGGATATCACATCTCTTGCTATAGGAAGAGTCTCAGGTTTTTTATTAGAAACATTGAGATATCACATCTCATGCTAAAGGAAGGGTCTCAGGTTTGGAAGGGGAAGGATTTGGATATCATATCTCATGTTATAGGACGGGTCCCAGGTTTGATATTAGAAGCTTTGAAATATCACATCTCATGCTATAGGAAGGGTTTCAGGATTGGAATGGGAAGGAGTTGGATATCACATCTCATGCTAAAGGAAGGGACTCAGGTTTGATAGAAGCATTGAGATATCACATCTCATGCTATAGGAAGGGTCTCAAGATTGGAATGGGAAGGAGTTGGATATCACATCTCATGCCATAGGAAGGTTCTCAGGTTTGGTCCAGGCATTGAGATATCATATCTCTGCTATCGGAAGGGTCTCAGGATCGGAATGGGAATGACTTAGATATCACATCTCATGCTATACGGAGGGTCTCAGGTTTGGAAAGGGAAGGATTTGGATTTCACATCTCATGTTATAGGATGGTTCTCATGTTTGGTTTTAGAAGCATTGAGATATCACATCTAATGCTATCGGAAGGGTCTCAGGTTTGGAAAGGGAAGGATTTGGATACACATCTCATGTTATAGGAAGGATCTCAGGTTTGGTATTAGAAAAATTGTGATATCACATATCATGCTATAGGAAGGGTCTCAGGATTGGAATGGGAAGGAGTTGGATATCACATCTCATGCTAAAGGAAAGATCTCAGGTTTGAAAGGGGAAGGATTTGGACATCACATCTCATGTTTTAGGACGGGTGTCAGGTTTGGTATTAGAAGCATTGAGATATCACATCTCATGGTATAGGAAGGGTCTCAGGATTGGAATGGGAAGGAGTTGGATATCACATCTCATGCTAAAGGAAAGATCTCAGGTTTGAAAGGGGAAGGATTTGGACATCACATCTCATGTTTTAGGACGGGTGTCAGGTTTGGTATTAGAAGCATTGAGATATCACATCTCATGGTATAGGAAGGGTCTCAGGATTGGAAGGGGAAGGATTTGGACATCACATCTCATGTTTTAGGACGGGTGTCAGGTTTGGTATTAGAAGCATTGAGATATCACATCTCATGGTATAGGAAGGGTCTCAGGATTGGAATGGGAAGGAGTTGGATATCACATCTCATGCTAAAGGAAAGATCTCAGGTTTGGAAGGGGAAGGATTTGGACATCACATCTCATGTTTTAGGACGGGTGTCAGGTTTGGTATTAGAAGCATTGAGATATCACATCTCATGGTATAGGAAGGGTCTCAGGATTGGAATGGGAAGTAGTTTGATATCACATCTCATGCAATCGGAAGGGTCTCAGGTTTGGAATGGGAAGGAGTTGGATATCACATCTCATGTTATAGGAAGGATCTCAGGTTTATTATTAGAAGCATTGAGATATCACATCTCATGCTATAGGAAGGGTCTCAGGATTGGAATCGGAAGGAGTTGTATTTGACATCTCATGCCATAGGAAGGGTCTCAGGTTTGGTATAAGCTTTGAGATATCACATCTCTGCTATCGGAAGGGTCTCAGGATTGGAATGGGAAGGAGTTGGATATCCCATCTCATTATAGGAAGGGTCTCAGGTTTGGTATTAGAAGCATTGAGATATCACATCTCATGCTATAGGAAGGGTCTCAGGATTGGAATGGGAAGGACTTGAATATCACATCTCATGTTATAGCAAGGGTCTCAGGTTTGGTATAAGCATTGAGATATCACATCTCTGCTATCGGAAGGGTCTCAGAATTGGAATGGAAGGAGTTGGATATCACATCTCAAGCTATAGGAAGGGTGTCAGGATTGGAATGGGAAGGAGTTTGATATCACATCTCATGCCATGGTATGGGTCTCAGGTTTTGTAGAAGCATTGGGATATCACAACTCATGCTATCGGAAGGGTATCAGGATTGGATTTGGAAGGAGTTGGATATTCCATCTCATGCTATAGGAAGGGTCTCAGGTTGGAATGGGAAGGAGTTGGATATCACATCTCATGTTATAGGAAGGGTATCAGGATTGGAATGGGAAGGACTTGGATATCACATCTCATGCTATAGGAAGGCTATCAGGTTTGGAAGGGGAAGGAGTTGCATATCAAATTTCATTATAGAGGTAGGATCTCAGGTTTGGTATTAGAGGCATTGAGATATCACATCTCATGCTATAGGAAGGGTCTCACGATTGGAATGGGAAGGATTTGGATATCACATCTCATGCTATAGGAAGGGTCTCAGGTTTGGTATAAGCATTGAGATATCACATCTCATGCTATAGAAACTGTCTCAAGATTGCAATGGGAAGGAGTTGGATATCACATTTCATGTTAGAGGTAGGATCTCAGGTTTGGTATTAGAGGCATTGAGATATAACATCTCATGCTATCAGAAGGGTCTCAGGATTGGAATGGGAAGGAGTTGGATATCACATCTCATGCTAAAGGGAGGGTCTCAGGTTTGGAAGGGGAAGGATTTGGATATCACATCTCATGCTATAGGAAGGGTCTCAGGATTGGAATGGGAAGGATTTGGATATCACATCTCATGCTATAGGAAGGGTCTCAGGTTTGGTATAAGCATTGAGATATCACATCTCATGCTATAGGAAGGGTCTCAGGATTGGAATGGGAAGGAGTTGGATATCACATCTCATGCTATAGGTAGGCTCTCAGTTTTGGAAAGGGAAGGTTTTGGATATCACATCTCATGCTATAGGAAGGGTCTCACGATTGGAATGGGAAGGATTTGGATATCACATCTCATGCTATAGGAAGGGTCTCAGGATTGGAATGGGAAGGAGTTGGATATCACATCTCATGCTATAGGAAGGGTCTCAGGAATGGAATGGGAAGGAGTTTTATATGACATCTCATGCCATAGGAAGGATCTCAGGTTTGGTATTAGAAGCATTGAGACATCACATCTCATGTTATAGGAAGGGTCTCAGGATTGGAATGGGAAGGAGTTGGATATCACATCTCATGCTATAGGAAGGGCCTCAGGTTTGGTATAAGCATTGAGATATCACATCTCATTCTATAGGAAGGGTCTCAGGATTGGAATGGGAAGGAGTTGTATATGACATCTCATGCCATAGGAAGGGTCTCAGGTTTGGTATCAGCATTGGGATATCACATCTCTGCTATTGGAAGGGTCTCAGGATTGGAATGGGAAGGAGTTGGATATCCCATCTTATGTTAATAGAAGGGTCTCAGGTTTGGTATTAGAAGCATTGAGATATCACATCTCATGCTATAGGAAGGGTCTCAGGATTGGAATGGGAAGGACTTGAATATCCCATCTCATGCTATAGGGAGGCTCTCACATTTGGAAAGGGAAGGAGTTGGATATCACATTTCATGTTAGAGGTAGGATCTCAGGTTTGGTATTAGAGGCATTGCATATCACATCTCATGCTATCAGAAGGGTCTCAGGATTGGAATGGGAAGGAGTTGGATATCACATCTCATGCTAAAGGGAGGGTCTCAGGTTTGGAAGGGGAAGGATTTTGATATCACATCTCATGTTATAGGAAGGATCTCAGGTTTGGTATTAGAGGGATTGAGATATCACATCTCATGCTATCGGAAGGGTATCAGGATTGGATTTGGAAGTAGTTGGATATCCCATCTCATGCTATAGGAAGGGTGTCAGGTTGGAATGGAAAGGAGTTGGATATCACATCTCATGTTATAGGAAGGGTCTCAGGATTGGAATGGGAAATACTTCGATATCACATCTCATGCTATAGGAAGGCTCTCAGGTTTGGAATGGGAAGGAATTGGATATCACATCTCATGTCATAGGAAGGATCTCAGGTTTGGTATTAGAAGCATTGAGATATCACATCTCATGCTATAGGAATGGTGTCAGGATTGGAATGGGAAGGAGTTGGATATTAGATTCTTGCTATAGAAAGGGTCTCAGGTTTGGAACGGGAAGGAGTTGGATATCACATCTCATGTTATAGGAAGGGTCTCAGGTTTGGTCTAAGCATTTGTTAAGACGGATTTCTGAACTCTGTCCTGGTGGCGCAGAAGTTCAGAAGGCCAACCTAATTACTTGGAACAGGGTAACCTCTGGACAAGCCAGACCAATCAAGGTAGCGATCGCGGCGGTCAAGACTAGGTCTCAAGAGGGGTGAGGGTGACTGAAAGCCCGCAATGAGCACACAAAGCAAGAGCGCTTACAAACTACTCCAAACAGTTGTTATATCAAAAATATAAACACATTTATTTTAAGGCCTTTAAAACAACGACCGTAGCGAGAAAATCACAATAACACAGTATTAAGCCAACACATACCAAATCAACACAATATATATACAAATACACAGTCGCAAGCGTTTAAAGCACGAAATATGTAGTCCACCTGAAAGGAAAGGAAAACAGGCAGTGCGATAACGCTTTTGACTCAGTTCGCCTTTAGAGGCACCTAACTAGATGGAAGTCCGAGCCCTGCGAAGAGTGGAGCCTTGTGCTCAAAGTACCTGCCACGCCGGTGCCAACGGGCAAAAGGGGAAGCTCTTCGGAGGAAGTCAGGCAGTTCGGGTTAGTGCACAGCAGAAGGAGAACAGGTTCCGCAACTCAAGCGCAGCCTCCACAGCAGGCAGAAGCAGAGCGCGAGTACGGCCAAAAGGGTGCTGTTTTTACACAGCAGGGAAAAGCAATGGGATACTGCAGGAGGGCGACCAGATCCTAGCTAAACTACTCACCGGTCCCCGAAGCAAGCAGACCCAGGCTTCTCCACGTTTGTTTCAGCAGCTGGCAGGTTCAGAAGAGCAGGGAACGCCTCGTAGTCGTGTAGAGCAAAAAGACGTCCCAATCGACGAAACCAGCACAGTTTTGTTGCCGCAGCAGGACAACGGAGCGGCCGTGTGTATTCAAGCCAAATGTACACTCCTCCCTTCAGACTTGGGAACGCCAAGTGTACGAAGCGTGGGAGAGTGACAAGGACTCGAAATACAACACAACCTGGCGGCAGTTACAGAGCAGGACTCCCTTGTAAGCTGGTCAGTCAACTGGATGGCCCAGAGACACTTCCGAAGGCTTACTTGGCAGGAGATGATGAAGTCGCCGGGAATAGCTGTTCCTGCTATTCCAAAGGTCGAAGCACCAGTACAGGCCTTCTGGTTCGATCCAAGGAGGAAAGGGTTTCACAGGACGACAGCAGTGCAAAGGAGGATTCCTTCAGCAGGTCACCAGCGATTCCTCGGTCCAGCCTCTGGGTTGCAGGATACTTGGCTCCTGTATTCCTTCGTTCGTGAGAACTCAGGAGATCGACATGGTAGTGGTGTTTCCAGCTCCCTCTTATCCACGGTTCCCTTCGCGCCAAAACGGAGGGGAGCCAATGGGAGATCCGCTCATCAACACACATACCATACGTGGACCAATCACGGACCACGGTGGTCCCAGGCATTCACACTACCCCAGACTCTCTGGCACCCAGGATGTGTAATGGGGACAGACATCCCAGCCCACACCCTGGAGGCACACAAACGACATGTAGAAGCCCGCGAAAGCAACTACGTTTCGCGGGAAAGTACATGCCCAAAATAAGGAAGGCCCCGGGTCGCCCGACCTGGGGAAGGTGAAGGGAGCAAGACGGTCAGTGGACAAGACAAAGGAGCCTCGTGGTCTTGCCATTTTGGAGAGCCAGGCCACCATTTTGGGTTCAGGGCAAAAACGTGCTCAGAACGCCAAAAGGAGCTCAAAATAAACAAAGCGATCGCTGCCACCATTCGAGTCCCTGAATGACTTGCACCGATCAAATATCATCCTAAAAGAGTATCTAGGGTCTGTAGAAGGCTAGAGACCCAAGAGAGCTGTAACTTAGCTTACAGTGCCCTCTTGTGTCATGTTGCACTAAAGCCGCAACACGATAGAAGAAACTACGGGAAACAGCGTTCCCCGGTACTGACTGTCTTAAGGGCATGTCAGTTTCCCCGTAAGAAAGGAGCGAAAGCCCAGAGAAGTGCGGCAGAAGGCTGTACTTCTCTGGCAAAGTCAAGAACAAGGTTAAAAACAATAGCAAAAAGTTTAGGGGTTGCCACATGGAAGGAAAGTTCCCTACAATTACGAAATCTTTCCTAACACTCGCCCCTCCCAGACTATGGACAGGGGGAACTAATCCACCCCTGGATGAGTCTCTTGTTCAGGTCGGTTAAACATTCTGGACAACCCATCAGCATTGCCTATGCTCAATAGTGAAGTCGAAGCCTTGTAGACTTATGGACCACCTAAGCAACTTTGGATTCTCCCCCTTCATGTTCATTAGCCACTTTAACGGCTTATGGTCAGTCTGCACAGTGAAGTGGGTCCCATAGAGGTAGGGCCTCAGCTTCCTTAGGGCCCACACAACAGAGAAACATTCTTTCTCTACCGTGGACCATCTGAGCTCTCTGTCCTTAAGCTGGCGACTAATAAAACCGATAGGGTGTTCCTTACCCTTCTCATCTACTTGTGATAGTACAGCTCCTATCCCAGTGTCAGAGGCATCCGTCTGCACGATAAAAGGTCTTTGATAATCAGGGGCCCTGAGCACAGGGGCCTGGCACAAGGAGTCTTTTAAGCCATTGAAGGCCTTCTCACACTCGTCGGTCCAAGTTACCTTCTTGGGTTTCTTCGGAGTTGTGAGGGCAGTCAGAGGAGCAGCTATGGTGCCATAGTCTGCCACAAAATTGCGATAATACCCCGTGAGTCCTAAGAAGGCTCTCACTTGGGTTTGCGTAGTGGGGGTAGGCCAGTCTTGTACTGCTTGTACTTTACTGGGTAGAGGCTGTATCCTCCCTCCACCTACTTCATGTCCAAGGTAAACCACTGAGCCTTGACCAATCTGGCATTTACTAGCCTTTATGGTCAAGTGGGCTTTCTGAAGAGCCTGGAGCACAATCCTGAGGTGTTTCACATGGTCTTCCCAGGTGGCACTGAAAACTGCTATATCGTCCAGATATGCAAGACAGAATTCGTCCAACCCATTCAACACATGATTCACAAGCCTCTGGAAAGTGGCAGGTGCATTCTTCAACCCGAACGGCATTACCCGGAATTGGTAAAGGCCGTCTGGAGTAGAAAATGCTGTCTTCTCCTTGGCATGTTCTGCTAAAGCTATTTGCCAATAGCCAGCAGTGAGGTCAAACGTGCTGAGGTACTTGGAGGCACCCAAAGTATCCACCAGCTCATCTGTTCGAGGCAAGGGGTGTGCATCTGTCTTGGTGACAGCATTCAGAGCCCTGTAATCCATGCAGAACCTCAATGCAGAAGTGCCTGCCTTTGGAACCAACACCACAGGACTGGACCAAGGACTACTAGAGGGTTCAATCACCCCAAGGTCTAACATCTTGTTGACCTCGGTCTTAATATAAGACCGTACTTTATCTGACATCCTGTATCCCCTACTTTTGGTAGGTACACTGTCTCCTGTGTCAATGTTATGTTTGCACCAAGGTGTCAAACCAGGGGACTGTGAAAACAGGGGGGAAAACTGCCTAAGCAAACTTTTCACCTCAGCCTGCTGATCAGAAGTCAGGTGAGGGGCCACTCGGACACCCTCAACGGAGCTATCTGAAGGACCGCTTTGGAACAGGTCGGGGAGAGGTTCTGACTCCTCTTCCTCAACATCTGAAGCCAGTAGCAGTGCTGCGATTTTGACTCTTGGGACGAAAGCCTTCAGCCTATTCACGTGGAACACTTTTGGAGCCTGTCCAGGCCTTCCAAGGTCCACTAAATAGTTCACCTCACCCAGGGGCTCCACCACTGTGTAAGGGCCTGACCATTTGTCCTGTAAAGCTCGAGGCCTTATTGGATTCATGATCAGGACTTGCTGACCAGGTGTAAAGTTGATGAGGGAAGCTTTCTGGTCGTACCAATGTTTCACCAGCGCTTGCCCTGCCTTCAATTTATCACTAGCCAAGCCCATCAGAAGTACCATCCGTTTTCTGAGCCCTAGCACATAGTCAACTACATTGGTAGTAACAGGGGGAGTGGGCATCTCCCATCCCTCTTTGACGATGGCTAAGGGTCCCCGTACGGGATGACCGAACAGAAGTTCGAAGGGGCTGAAGCCAACACCCTCCTGTGGTACCTCTCGGTAGGCAAACAGTAGGCATGGTAAAAGAAGATCCCATTTTCTTCTCTGAGGCTCCTCCAGAGCCCCAATCATGCTCTTTAACGTTCTGTTGAAACGTTCCACCAGACCATTGGTCTGGGGGTGATATGCAGAAGAGAACTTGTAGGTGACCCCACATTCTTTCCACATAGCCTGCATATACTTCGACATAAAGTTGCTGCCACGATCTGACACAACTTCTTTAGGGAAGCCAACCCTAGTAAATATGCCGAGTAAAGCTTTTGCAACTGACTTGGCAGTTACAGTTTTCAATGGGATGGCCTCAGGATACCTGGTTGCATGGTCGACCAGCACCAGGATAAACCTATTGCCCGAGGATGTTTGCGGGTCAAGGGGACCAACGATGTCGATCCCTACCCTTTCAAATGGTACCCCCACAACTGGGAGCGGTACCAACGGAGCTTGGATTGTCGCGCCAACCTTACCAGACAACTGGCAGGAGGCACAACTCCTACAGTGACTTTCTACTTGCACCCCCATCTTGGGCCAGTAGAAGTGCATGGATAACCTTTGCTTGGTCCTCTTAATACCAAGGTGACCAGCAAGGGGAACTTCATGCACCAACTGCAGGAGGAAGGGCCTAACAGCAAGGGGAACCACCAACCTCCTATGGTCTCCTTCTGTAGACTCTGTGGGCTCACTATACAGGAGTCCACCTTCCCAATAAATCCTATGCTTCCCAGGAGGCTCACCCTCAAGCTGGGAGCAGGCCTGTCTCCTTAGGCCTTCCAGAGATGGGCACTCACGTTGGCCTTTACTGAATTCGTCCCTATCAGGACCTCCTTCAACTAACAAGTCTTTTAGTTCAGGATGATCGTTGGGGTCGAATACTTCAGGCATCGCCACCTCCTCGTCAGGCCCGGGCGATTGACCAACTTCCTCCACCGCAGTGGTAGGCGAGCTCGGGGGAATATTCTCTTTCCCTCGAATTGACTTGTAGACTCCTTTCGCCTTGGGTTTCCCCTTTGGCTGGGGCGGCGTATTGGACTTGGCCAATGCTGCCCGTGCTTGAGACCGTGTGTAGGGTCTTTCGGCAGTGTCTCCTACGAGCCCTAAAGCTCTGAGATCATTGCCCAACAAGACCTTTCCCGGGACGTTTCTCTGAATGCTCACTGGAATCCTGACTGCTGTACCATTTAAAGTAAGATTTACAGGGATCACGGGAAACATACGGAGGGGGCCGTCAGCCAACTTAGTGGGCATCAGAGTAGCTCTGGCAACTTCCTCTGAGTCTACCAAGGTAGAATCCACTACAGTGCGACTGCACCCACTATCCCTAAGAGCTGGAGTATCCACTCCATTGATCAGCACACTGTCTTTAAAGTAGTGCTTGGTATTATCCGGAATCCTAGCATAAGCCTCTGCGACTTTAGGCTCCCAGGAACCCAGGGACACTAAAACTACCTCAGCCTCTATTCCGCTGGGAAATGAGTCTGAGGAGAAGGATGCTCCTGTAATCTCTTCTTCCTCGTAGGAGGAGAAAGCCAGATTAGCGGAGTGGACCCCCAAAGGTCTAACCTTACAACGGGGATCCCCCTTCACATGGTCAGTTGCTCCACAAGAAAAACAAGCCCCAGTGGGTCTGTTTACGTAGGGAGGCTTATTGTAACCAGAGTTCTGTTTCGGAGGCTGACCTCCACTACCCTGTGAGTTCTCTTGTGTCTTACCCTTGTTTTTCTTTTTGTGGCCCTTATGGGAAGAAGATTTAGTAGATTCCCCACCCTCCATATCTTTGGACTTTTTCCCTTCCTCCTGCTTACCAGGATGAGTTTTGTCCTTATGGGACACTCGATGTGACACCCATAAGTCTGCTGCAATGGCCAGCTTCTTAGGATCTATCTCCTTCGAATCGGCCAAATGCTGCTTAAGCTCCGGGGAAGAAGAAGCAAAAATATGTTCCAGCATGACCAGATTGATCATGCCTTCGAAGGTAGAAACCTTATAACCTTCGACCCAGCCAGTTAAGTTTTTCAAAGATTCAGCGACATAAGATACCCAAGTACCACCTTCCTTTTTCTTATACTCTCGAAAACGCTTTAAATATTGGGCCGGAGTCTTCCCAAACTTTAAAATGAGAGTTTGCTTTAACATTGCGAAATCAGCCCGCTCAGCCTTCGACATTTCCATAATGGCACTGCAGCCAGAATGGGGCAGTCTACTGAGCAACCACACAATCTTATCAGCATTGTCAACTTCCTGGACCTCGCATGCATACTCAAACGCATTCAGCCAGTCCATAATGTCATTCCTCTCTTCATACACACTGAGCAGATCTTTTGGAAACCGTGGATGAGAGGAAGCCCCAGACCCATGTCTAGGACCCTTGGATCCATTTGCAACCTGAAGCTTGGCCAGTTCCAACTGGTGATCCCTGTCTTTCTGTTTTTCTGCCTGTTCGATTTTTAGTTTGGCTATGCTGAATTCAAGCTCCTGCTGCCTAAACCGCAGCTCTTGCTTCTTGAATTCAAGCATAGCCTCCCCATCAACACTGGCAGAGGAAACATTAGACATTACATCCTCCCTGTCCTCGTGGTCGCGATGGATCAGTGCAGCGGCAGAACCGTCGGTTCTGCCAGTGAGAGCAGCCCCACCACCTTCTGCACTGTCCTCGGAAGTTATAGCGTCAAGCTGCGCTTCTTGACACGCCACGATTCTCTGGATCATTTCCAATTTTGTGCCTTGAGAGGAAACACCTCTCTCCACACACATCTTTTTCAGCGTTTCTGATTTGGAAGCATTTAAAGTTAACAAGGTATTTGTTTCCATACTGTTTGATAGGACTATGGCCTTTTTAAAGTTATATTACAACAATTCACTACGTGTACTGTTTGGAATAACCTGAAATGCCTTAGTTCGAGCGCAACACTGGATACCTTCAGTCGTATCCCACCGCTGTACACCAATTTGTTAAGACGGATTTCTGAACTCTGTCCTGGTGGCGCAGAAGTTCAGAAGGCCAACCTAATTACTTGGAACAGGGTAACCTCTGGACAAGCCAGACCAATCAAGGTAGCGATCGCGGCGGTCAAGACTAGGTCTCAAGAGGGGTGAGGGTGACTGAAAGCCCGCAATGAGCACACAAAGCAAGAGCGCTTACAAACTACTCCAAACAGTTGTTATATCAAAAATATAAACACATTTATTTTAAGGCCTTTAAAACAACGACCGTAGCGAGAAAATCACAATAACACAGTATTAAGCCAACACATACCAAATCAACACAATATATATACAAATACACAGTCGCAAGCGTTTAAAGCACGAAATATGTAGTCCACCTGAAAGGAAAGGAAAACAGGCAGTGCGATAACGCTTTTGACTCAGTTCGCCTTTAGAGGCACCTAACTAGATGGAAGTCCGAGCCCTGCGAAGAGTGGAGCCTTGTGCTCAAAGTACCTGCCACGCCGGTGCCAACGGGCAAAAGGGGAAGCTCTTCGGAGGAAGTCAGGCAGTTCGGGTTAGTGCACAGCAGAAGGAGAACAGGTTCCGCAACTCAAGCGCAGCCTCCACAGCAGGCAGAAGCAGAGCGCGAGTACGGCCAAAAGGGTGCTGTTTTTACACAGCAGGGAAAAGCAATGGGATACTGCAGGAGGGCGACCAGATCCTAGCTAAACTACTCACCGGTCCCCGAAGCAAGCAGACCCAGGCTTCTCCACGTTTGTTTCAGCAGCTGGCAGGTTCAGAAGAGCAGGGAACGCCTCGTAGTCGTGTAGAGCAAAAAGACGTCCCAATCGACGAAACCAGCACAGTTTTGTTGCCGCAGCAGGACAACGGAGCGGCCGTGTGTATTCAAGCCAAATGTACACTCCTCCCTTCAGACTTGGGAACGCCAAGTGTACGAAGCGTGGGAGAGTGACAAGGACTCGAAATACAACACAACCTGGCGGCAGTTACAGAGCAGGACTCCCTTGTAAGCTGGTCAGTCAACTGGATGGCCCAGAGACACTTCCGAAGGCTTACTTGGCAGGAGATGATGAAGTCGCCGGGAATAGCTGTTCCTGCTATTCCAAAGGTCGAAGCACCAGTACAGGCCTTCTGGTTCGATCCAAGGAGGAAAGGGTTTCACAGGACGACAGCAGTGCAAAGGAGGATTCCTTCAGCAGGTCACCAGCGATTCCTCGGTCCAGCCTCTGGGTTGCAGGATACTTGGCTCCTGTATTCCTTCGTTCGTGAGAACTCAGGAGATCGACATGGTAGTGGTGTTTCCAGCTCCCTCTTATCCACGGTTCCCTTCGCGCCAAAACGGAGGGGAGCCAATGGGAGATCCGCTCATCAACACACATACCATACGTGGACCAATCACGGACCACGGTGGTCCCAGGCATTCACACTACCCCAGACTCTCTGGCACCCAGGATGTGTATTGGGACCAGACATCCCAGCCCACACCCTGGAGGCACACAAACGACATGTAGAAGCCCGCGAAAGCAACTACGTTTCGCGGGAAAGTACATGCCCAAATAAGGAAGGCCCCGGGTCGCCCGACCTGGGGAAGGTGAAGGGAGCAAGACGGTCAGTGGACAAGACAAAGGAGCCTCGTGGTCTGGCCATTTTGGAGAGCCAGGCCACCATTTTGGGTTCAGGGCAAAAACGTGCTCAGAACGCCAAAAGGAGCTCAAAATAAACAAAGCGATCGCTGCCACCATTCGAGTCCCTGAATGACTTGCACCGATCAAATACCATCCTAAAAGAGTATCTAGGGTCTGTAGAAGGCTAGAGACCCAAGAGAGCTGTAACTTAGCTTACAGTGCCCTCTTGTGTCATGTTGCACTAAAGCCGCAACACGATACAAGAAACTACGGGAAACAGCGTTCCCCGGTACTGACTGTCTTAAGGGCATGTCAGTTTCCCCGTAAGAAAGGAGCGAAAGCCCAGAGAAGTGCGGCAGAAGGCTGTACTTCTCTGGCAAAGTCAAGAACAAGGTTAAAAACAATAGCAAAAAGTTTAGGGGTTGCCACATGGAAGGAAAGTTCCCTACAATTACGAAATCTTTCCTAACAGCATTGAGATATCACATCTCTGCTATCGGAAGTTTCTCAGGATTGAAATGGGAAGGAGTTGGATATCCCATCTCATGTTATAGGACGGGTCTCAGGTTTGGTAATAGAATCATTGAGATATCACATCTCATGCTGTAGGAAGTGTCTAAGGATTGGAATGGGAAGGACTTGGATATCACATCTCATGCTATAGGTAGACTCTCAGGTTTGGAAAGGGAAGGAGTGGGATATCACATTTCATGTTCAAGGAAGGATCTCAGGTTTGGTATTAGAGGCATTGAGATATCACATCTCATGCTATAGGAAGGGTCTCAGGATTGGAATGGGAAGGATTTGGATATCACATCTCATGCTATAGAAAGGGTCTCAGGTTTGGTATAAGCATTGAGATATCACATCTCATGCTAAAGGAAGGATCTCAGGATTGGAATGGGAAGGAGTTGGATATCACATCGCATGCTATAGGTAGGCTCTCAGGTTTGGAAAGGGAAGGATTTGGATATCACATTTCATGTTAGAGGAAGGATCTCAGGTTTGGTATTAGAGGCATTGAGATATCACATCTCATGCTATAGGAAGGGTCTCACGATTGGAATGGGAAGGATTTGGATATCACATCTCATGCTATAGGAAGGGTCTCAGGTTTGGTATAAGCATTGAAATATCACATCCCATGCTATAGGAAGGGTCTCAGGATTGGAATGGAAGGAGTTGGATATCACATCTCATGTTATAGGAAGGATCTCAGATTTGGTATTAGAAGCATTGAGACATCACATCTCATGCTATAGGAAGGGTCTCAGGATTGGAATGGGAAGGAGTTGGATATCACATCTCATGTTATAGGAAGGGTCTCAGGATTGGAATGGGAAGGACTTCGATATCACATCTCATGTTATAGGAAGGCTCCCAGCTTTGGAAGGGGAAGGAGTTGGATATCACATTTCATGTTAGAGGTAGAATCTCAGGTTTGGTATTAGAGGCATTGAGATATAACATCTCATGCTATCAGAAGGGTCTCAGGATTGGAATGGGAAGGAGTTGGATATCACATCTCATGCTAAAGGGAGGGTCTCAGGTTTGGAAGGGGAAGGATTTGAATATCACATCTCGTGTTATAGGAAGGATCTCAGGTTTGGTATTAGAAGAATTGAAATATCACATCTCATGCTATCGGAAGGATCTCAGGTTTGGTATTAGAAGCATTGAGATATCACATCTCATGCTATCAGAACGGTCTCAGGATTGGAATGGGAAGGAGTTGGATATCACATCTCATGCTAAAGGGAGGGTCTCTGGTTTGGAAGGGGAAGGATTTGTATATCACATCTCATGTTAAAGGAAGGATCTCAGGTTTGTTATTAGAAGCATTGAGATATCACATCTCATGCTATAGGAAGGGTCTCAGGATTGGAATGGGAAGGAGTTGGATATCATATCTCATGCTATAGGAAGGGTCTCAGGAATGGAATGGGAAGGAGTTTTATATGACATCTCATGCCATAGGAAGGATCTCATGTTTGGTATTATAAGCATTGAGACATCACATCTCATGTTATAGGAAGGGTATCAGGATTGGAATGGGAAGGAGTTGGATATCACATCTCATGCTATAGGAAGGGTCTCAGGTTTGGTATAAGCATTGAGATATCACATATCATGCTATAGGAAGGGTCTCAGGATTGGAATGGGAAGGAGTTGTATATGACATCTCATGCCATAGGAAGGGTCTCAGGTTTGGTATAAGCATTGAGATATCACATCTCTGCTATCGGAAGGGTCTCAGGATTGGAATGGGAAGGACTAGGATATCACATCTCATGCTATAGGAAGGGTCTCAGGATTGGAATGGGAAGGACTTGGATATCACATCTCATGTTATAGGAAGGGTCTAAGGTTTGGAAGGGGAAGGATTTGGATATCACATCTCATGTTATAGGATGGGTCTCAGGAATGGAATGGGAAGGACTTGGATATCACATCTCATGATAAAGGAAGGGTCTAAGGTTTGGAAGGGGAAGGATTTGGATATCACATCTCATGTTATAGGACGGGTCTCAGGTTTGGTATTAGAAGCATTGTGATATCACATCTCATGCTATAGGAAGTGTCTCAGGATTGGAATGGGAAGGAGTTGGATATCACATCTCATGCTATAGGAAGGGTTTCAGGTTTGGTAGAAGCATTGAGATATCACATCTCATGCTATAGGAAGAGTCTCAGGTTTGGGAAGGGAAGGATTTGGATTTCACATCTCATGTTATAGGATGGTTCTCATGTTTGGTTTTTGAAGCATTGAGATACCACATCTCATGCTATCGGAAGGGTCTCAGGTTTGGAATGGGAAGGAGTTGGATATCACATCTCATGTTATAGGAAGGATCTCATGTTTGGTATTAGAAGCATTGAGATATCACATCTCATGCTATAGGAAGGGTCTCCGGATTGGAATGTGAAGGATTTGGATATTACATCTCATTCTAAAGGAAGGGTCTCAGGTTTGGAATGGGAAGGAGTTGGATATGACATCTCTTGTTATAGGGTGGGTCTCAGGATTTGAATGGCAAGGAGTTGGATATCACATCTCATGCCATGGGAAGGGTCTCAGGTTTGGTATAAGCATTGAGATATCACATCTCTGCTATCGGAAGGGTCTCAGGATTGGATTGGGAACGAGTTGGATATCACTTCTCATGCTATAGGAAGGGTCTCAGGTTGGAATGGGAAGGAGTTGGATATCACATCTCATGTTATAGTAAGGGTCTCAGGATTGGAATGGGAAGGATTTGGATATCGCATCTCTTGCTATAGGAAGGGTCTCAGGATTTTTATTAGAAACATTGAGATATCACATCTCATGCTATAGGACTGGTCTCAGGATTGGAATGGAAAGGAGTTGGATATCACATCTCATGCTAAAGGAAGGGTCTCAGTTTTGGTAGAAGCATTGAGATTTCACATATCATGCTATAGGAAGGGTCTCAGGATTGGAATGGGAAGGAGTTGGATATCATATCTCATGCTATAGGAAGGGTCTCAGGTTTGGTATAAGCATTGAGATATCACATCTCTGCTATCGGAAGGGTCTCAGGATTGGAATGGGAAGGACTTAGATATCACATCTCATGCTATAGGGAGGGTCTCAGTATTGATATTAGAAGCATTGAGATATCACATCTCAAGCTATCAGAAGGGTCTCAGGATTGGAATGGGAAGGAGTTGGATATCACATCTCATGCTATAGGAAGGGTCTCAGGTTAGGAAGGGAAAGGAGTTGGATATCACATTTCATGTTAGAGGAAGGATCTCAGGTTTGGTATTAGAGGCCTTGAGATATCACATCTCATGCTATAGGAAGGGTCTCAGGATTGGAATGGGAAGGAGTTGGATATCACATCTCATGTTATAGGAAAGATCTCAGGTTTGGTATTAGAAGCATTGAGACATCACATCTCATGTTATAGGAAGGGTCTTAGGATTGGATTGGGAAGGAGTTGTATATGACATCTCATGCCATAGGAAGGGTCTCAGGTTTGCTATACGCATTGAGATATCACATCACATGCTATAGGAAGGGTCTCAGGATTGGAATGAGAAGGACTTGAATATCACATCTCATGCTATAGGCAGGGTCTCAGGTTTGGAAAGGGAAGGAGATGGATATCACATTTCATGTTATAGGACGGGTCTCAGGTTTGGTATTAGAAGCATTGTGATATCACATCTCATGCTATAGGAAGTGTCTCAGGATTGGAATGGGAAGGAGTTGGATATCACAACTCATGCTATAGGAAGGGTTTCAGGTTTGGTAGAAGCATTGAGATATCACATCTCATGCTATAGGAAGAGTCTCAGGTTTGGGAAGGGAAGGATTTGGATTTCACATCTCATGTTTTAGGATGGTTCTCATGTTTGGTTTTTGAAGCATTGAGATATCACATCTCATGCTATCGGAAGGGTCTCAGGTTTGGAATGGGAAGGAGTTGGATATCACATCTCATGTTATAGGAAGGATCTCATGTTTGGTATTAGAAATATTGAGATATCACATCTCATGCTATAGGAAGGGTCTCCGGATTGGAATGTGAAGGATTTGGATATTACATCTCATGCTAAAGGAAGGGTCTCAGGTTTGGAATGGGAAGGAGTTGGATATGACATCTCTTGTTATAGGGAGGGTCTCAGGATTTGAATGGCAAGGAGTTGGATATCCCATCTCATGCCATAGGAAGGGTCTCAGGTTTGGCATAAGAAGGAGTTGGATATCCCATCTCATGCTATAGGAAGGGTCTCAGGTTGGAATGGGAAGGAGTTGGATATGACATCTCATGTTATAGGAAGGGTCTCAGGATTGGAATGGGAAGGACTTGGATATCACATCTCATGCTGTAGGAAGGCTCTCAGGTTTGGAAAGGGAAGGAGTTGGATATCACATTTCATGTTAGAGGTAGGATCTCAGGTTTGGTATTAGAGGCATTGATATATCACATCTCATTCTATCAGAAGGGTATCAGGATTGGAAGGGGAAGGAGTTGGATATCACATCTCATGCTAAACGGAGGGTCTCAGGTTCGGAAGGGGAAGGATTTGGATATCACATCTCATGTTATAGGAAGGATCTCAGGTTTGATATTAGAAGCATTGAGATATCACATCTCATGCTATCAGAAGGATCTCAGGTTTGGTATTAGAAGCATTGAGATATCACATGTCATGCTATAGGAAGGGTCTCAGGATTGGAATGGGAAGGAGTTGGATATCACATCTCATGTTATAGCAAGGATCTCAGGTTTGGTATTAGAAGCATTGAGATATCACATCTCATGCTATAGGACTGGTCTCAGGATTGGAATGGGAAGGAGTTGGATATCACATCTCATGCTAAAGGAAGGGTCTCAGTTTTGGTAGAAGCATTGAGATTTCACATATCATGCTATAGGAAGGGTCTCAGGATTGGAATGGGAAGGAGTTGGATATCATATCTCACGCTATAGGAAGGGTCTCAGGTTTGGTATAAGCATTGAGATATCACATCTCTGCTATCGGAAGGGTCTCAGGATTGGAATGGGAAGGACTTAGATATCACATCTCATGCTATAGGGAGGGTCTCAGTATTGATATTAGAAGCATTGAGATATCACATCTCAAGCTATCGGAAGGGTCTCAGGATTGGAATGGGAAGGAGTTGGATATCACATCTCATGTTAGAGGAAGGATCTCAGGTTTGGTATTAGAGGCCTTAAGATATCACATCTCATGCTATAGGAAGGGTCTCAGGATTGGAATGGGAAGGAGTTGGATATCACATCTCAAGCTATAGGAAGGGTCTCAGGTTTGGTATAAGCATTGAGATATGACATCTCATGCTATAGGAAGGGTCTCAGGATTGGAATGGGAAGGAGTTGGACATCACATCTCATGTTATAGGAAGGGTCTTAGGATTGGAATGGGAAGGTGTTGTATATGACATCTCATGCCATAGGAAGGGTCTCAGGTTTGGTATACGCATTGAGATATCACATCACATGCTATAGGAAGGGTCTCAGGATTGGAATGGGAAGGACTTGAATATCACATCTCATGCTATAGGCAGGGTCTCAGGTTTGGAAATGGAAGGAGATGGATATCACATTTCATGTTAGAGGTAGGATCTCAGGTTTGGTATTAGAGGCATTGAGATATCACATCTCATGCTATCAGAAGGGTCTCAGGATTGGAATGGGATGGAGTTGTATATCACATCTCATGCTAAAGGGAGGGTCTCAGGTTTGGAAGGGGAAGGATTTGGAAATCACATCTCATGTTATAGGAAGGATCTCAGGTTTGGTATTAAAAGCATTGAGATATCACATCTCATGCTATCGGAAGTATCTCAGGTTTGGTATTAGAGGCATTGAGATATCACATCTCATGCTATCATAAGGGTCTCAGGATTGGAATGGGAAGGAGTTGGATATCACATCTCATGTTATAGGAAGGATCTCAGGTTTGGTATTAGAAGCATTGAGATATCACATCTCATGCTATAGGAGGGGTCTCAGTATTGGAATGGGAAGGAGTTGGATATCACATCTCATGCTATAGGAAGGGTCTCAGGTTTGGAACGGGAAGGAGTTAGATATCACATCTCATGTTATAGGAAGAGTCTCAGGTTTGGTATAAGCATTGAGATATCACATCTCTGCTATCGGAGGTGTCTCAGGATTGGGATGGGAAGGAATTGGATATCACATCTCATGCTATAGGAAAGGTATCAGGTTTGGAACGGGAAGGAGTTGGATATCCCATCTCATGTTATAGGACAGGTCTCAGGTTTGATATTAGAAGCATTGAGATATCACATCTCTGCTATTGGAAGGGTCTCAGGATTGGAATGGGAAGGACTTGGATATCAGAATTCATGTTATAGGAAGGGTCTCAGGTTTGATATTAGAAGCATTGAGATATCACATCTCATGTTATAGGAAGGGTCTCAGGTTTGGTATTAGAAGCATTGAGATATCACATCTCATGCTATAGGAAGGGTCTCAGGAATGGAATGGGAAGGACTTGGATATCACATATCATGATAAAGGAAGGGTCTAAGGTTTGGAAGGGGAAGGATTTGGATATCACATCTCATGTTATTGGACCGGTCTCAGGTTTGGTATTAGAAGCATTGAGATATCAAGTCTCATGGTATAGGACGGGAGTTTGATATCACATCGCATGCCATGGTATGGGTCTCAGGTTTTGTAGAAGCATTGGGATATCACATCTCATGCTATCGGAAGGGTATCAGGATTGGATTTGGAAGGAGTTGGATATCCCATCTCATGCTATAGGAAGGGTCTCAGGTTGGAATGGGAAGGAGTTGGATATGACATCTCATGTTATAGGAAGGGTCTCAGGATTGGAATGGGAAGGACTTGGATATCACATCTCATGCTGTAGGAAGGCTCTCAGGTTTGGAAAGGGAAGGAGTTGGATATCACATTTCATGTTAGAGGTAGGATCTCAGGTTTGCTATTCGAGGCATTGAGATATCACATCTCATGCTATCAGAAGGGTATAAGGATTGGAATGGGAAGGAGTTGGATATCACATCTCATGCTAAAGGGAAGGTCTCAGGTTCGGAAGGGGAAGGATTTGGATATCACATCTCATGTTATAGGAAGGATCTCAGGTTTGGTATTAGAAGCATTGAGATATCATATCTCATGCTATCTGAAGGATCTCAGGATTGGAATGGGAAGGAGTTAGATATCACATCTCATGTTATAGGAAGGATCTCAGGTTTGGTATTAGAAGCATTGAGATAGCACATCTCATGCTATAGGACTGGTCTCAGGATTGGAATGGGAAGGAGTTGGATATCACATCTCATGCTAAAGGAAGGGTCTCAGTTTTGGTAGAAGCATTGAGATTTCACATATCATGCTATAGGAAGGGTCTCAGGATTGGAATGGGAAGAAGTTGGATATCACATCTCATGCTATAGGAAGGGTCTCAGGTTTGGTATAAGCATTGAGATATCACATCTCTGCTATCGGAACGGTCTCAGGATTGGAATGGGAAGGACTTAGATATCACATCTCATGCTATAGGGAGGGTCTCAGTATTGATATTAGAAGCATTGAGATATCACATCTCAAGCTATCGGAAGGGTCTCAGGATTGGAATGGGAAGGAGTTGGATATCACATCTCATGTTATAGGAAGAGTCTCATGCTAAGACCTGATAGACCCTTCCTATAACATGAGATGGGAATATCCAACTCCTTCCCATTCCAATCCTGAGACCCTTCCTATAGCATGTGATGTGATATCTCAATGCTTATACCAAACCTGAGACCCTTCCTATGGCATGAGATGTCATATACAACTCCTTCCCATTCCAATCCTGAGCCCTTCCTATATCATGAGATGTGATATCTCAATGCTTATACCAAACCTGAGACTCTTCCTATAGCATGAGATGTGATATCCAACTTCTTCCCATTCCAATCCTGAGACCCTTCCAATAACATGAGATGTGTTGTCTCAATGCTTCTAATACCAAACCTGAGATCTTTCCTATAACATGAGGTGTGATATCCAACTCCTTCCCATTCCAATCCTGTGGCCCTTCCTATAGCATGTGATGTGATATCCCAATGCTTATACCAAACCTGAGACCCTTCCTATAGCTTGAGATGTGATATCCAACTCCTTCCCATTCCAATCCTGAGACCCTTCCTATAGCATGAGATGTGATATCTCAATACTTCTAATACCAAACCTGAGATCCTTCTGATAACATGAGATGTGATATCCAAATCCTTCCCCTTCCAAACCTGAGACCCTCCCTTTAGCATGAGATGTGATATCCAACTCCTTCCGATTCCAATCCTGGACCATTCTGATAGCATGAGATGTGATATCTCAATGCTTCTAATACCAAAGCTGAGATCCTTCCGATAGCATGAGATGTGATATCTCAATGCTTCTAATACCAAACCTAAGATCCTTCTTATAACATGAGATGTGATATCCAAATCCTTC
Organism: Ambystoma mexicanum; assembly: GCF_040938575.1. Classification (NCBI taxonomy): domain Eukaryota; kingdom Metazoa; phylum Chordata; class Amphibia; order Caudata; family Ambystomatidae; genus Ambystoma; species Ambystoma mexicanum. Next base: position 126,623 of record NW_027182355.1, read on the forward strand.
CCCTTCCAAACCTGAGACCCTCCCTTTAGCATGAGATGGGATATCCAGCTCCTTCCAAATCCAATCCTGATACCCTTCCGATAGCATGAGATGTGATATCCCAATGCTTATACCAAACCTGAGACCCATACTATTGCATGAGATGTGATATCAAACTCCTTCCCATTCCAATCCTGAGACCCTTCCTATAGCTTGAGATGTGATATCCAACTCCTTCTCATTCCAATTCTGAGACCCTTCCTATACCATAAGACTTGATATCTCAGTGCTTCTAATACCAAACCTGAGACCCGTCCTATAACATGAGATGTGATATCCAAATCCTTCCCCTTCCAAACCTTAGACCCTTCCTTTATCATGAGATGTGATATCCAACTCCTTCCCATTCCAATCCTGAGACCCTTCCGATATCGTGAGATGTGATATCTCAATGCTTCTAATATCAAACTTGAGACCCTCCCTATAGCATGAGATGGATTATCCAAGTCCTTCCCATTCCAATCCTGAGACACTTCCTATAGCATGAGATGTGATATCTCAATGCTTCTAATACCAAACCTGAGACCCTTCCTATAACATGAGATGGGAATATCCAACTCCTTCCCATTCCAATCCTGAGACCCTTCCGATAGAAGAGATGTGATATCTCAATGCTTATACCAAACCTGAGATCCTTCCTCTAACATGAAATGTGATATCCAACTCCTTCCCTTTCCAAAGCTGAGAGCCTATCCATAGCATGAGATGTGATATCCAAGTCCTTCCCATTCCAATCCTGAGACCCTTCCAATAACATGAGATGTGATGTCTCAATGCTTCTAATACCAAACCTGAGATCTTTCCTATAACATGAGATGTGATATCCAACTCCTTCCCATTCCAATCCTGAGGCCCTTCCTATAGCATGTGATGTGATATCTCAATGCTTATACCAAACCTGAGACCCTTCCTATAGCTTGAGATGTGATATCCAACTCCTTCCCATTCCAATCCTGAGACCCTTCCTATAGCATGAGATGTGATATCTCAATACTTCTAATACCAAACCTGAGATCCTTCTGATAACATGAGATGTGATATCCAAATCCTTCCCCTTCCAAACCTGAGACCCTCCCTTTAGCATGAGATGGAATATCCAACTCCTTCCGATTCCAATCCTGAGACCATTCTGATAGCATGAGATGTGATATCTCAATGCTTCTAATACCAAACCTGAGATCCTTCCTATAACATGAGATGTGATATCCAAATCCTTCCCCTTCCAAACCTCAGACCCTCCCTTTAGCATGAGATGTGATATCCAACTCCTTCCCATTCCAATCCTGAGACCCTTCTGATAGCATGAAATGTGATATCTCAATGCCTCTAATACCAAACCTGAGATCCTACCTCTAACATGAAATGTGATATCCAACTCTTTCCCCTTCCAAACCTGAGAGCCTTCCTATAGCATGAGATGTGATATCCAAGTCCTTCCCATTCCAATCCTGAGACCCTTCCTATAACATGAGATGTGATATCCAACTCCTTCCCATTCCAACCTGAGACCCTTCCTATAGCATGAGATGGGATATCCAGCTCCTTCCAAATCCAATCCTGATACCCTTCCGATAGCATGAGATGTGATATCCCAATGCTTATACCAAACCTGAGACCCATACTATTGCATGAGATGTGATATCAAACTCCTTCCCATTCCAATCCTGAGACCCTTCCTATAGCTTGAGATGTGATATCCAACTCCTTCTCATTCCAATTCTGAGACCCTTCCTAGACCATAAGACTTGATATCTCAGTGCTTCTAATACCAAACCTGAGACCCGTCCTATAACATGAGATGGGATATCCAACTCCTTCCCATTCCAATCCTGAGACACTTCCGATGGTAGAGATGTGATATCTCAATGTTTATACCAAACCTGAGACCCTTCCTATAGCATGAGATGTGATATCCAACTCCTTCCCATCCCAATCCTGAGACACTTCCGATTGCAGAGATGTGATATCTCAATGCTTATACCAAATGTGAGACTCTTCCTATAACATGAGATGTGATATCCAACTCCTTCCCGTTCCAAACCTGAGATCCTTCCTATAGCATGAGATGTGATATCCAACTCCTTCCCATTCCAATCCTGAGACCCTTATGATAGCATGAGATGTGATATCTCAATGCCTCTAATACCAAATCTGAGATTCTTCCGATAGCATGAGATGTGATATCTCAATGCTTCTTATACCAAACCTGAGATCCTTCCTATAACATGAGATGTGATTTCCAAATCCTTCCCCTTCCAAACCTGAGACCCTCCCTTTAGCATGAGATGTGATATCCAAGTCCTTCCCATTCCAATCCTGAGACCCTTCCTATAGCATGTGATGTGATATCTCAATGCTTATACCAAACCTGAGACCCTTCCTATGGCATGAGATGTCATATACAACTCCTTCCCATTCCAATCCTGAGCCCTTCCTATATCATGAGATGTGATATCTCAATGCTTATACCAAACCTGAGACTCTTCCTATAGCATGAGATGTGATATCCAACTTCTTCCCATTCCAATCCTGAGACCCTTCCAATAACATGAGATGTGTTGTCTCAATGCTTCTAATACCAAACCTGAGATCTTTCCTATAACATGAGGTGTGATATCCAACTCCTTCCCATTTCAATCCTGAGGCCCTTCCTATAGCATGTGATGTGATATCCCAATGCTTATACCAAACCTGAGACCCTTCCTATAGCTTGAGATGTGATATCCAACTCCTTCCCATTCCAATCCTGAGACCCTTCCTATAGCATGAGATGTGATATCTCAATACTTCTAATACCAAACCTGAGATCCTTCTGATAACATGAGATGTGATATCCAAATCCTTCCCCTTCCAAACCTGAGACCCTCCCTTTAGCATGAGATGTGATATCCAACTCCTTCCGATTCCAATCCTGGACCATTCTGATAGCATGAGATGTGATATCTCAATGCTTCTAATACCAAAGCTGAGATCCTTCCGATAGCATGAGATGTGATATCTCAATGCTTCTAATAGCAAACCTAAGATCCTTCTTATAACATGAGATGTGATATCCAAATCCTTCCCCTTCCAAACCTGAGACCCTCCCTTTAGCATGAGATGGAATATCCAACTCCTTCCGATTCCAATCCTGAGACCATTCTGATAGCATGAGATGTGATATCTCAATGCTTCTAATACCAAACCTGAGATCCTTCCGATAGCATGAGATGTGATATCTCAATGCTTCTAATACCAAACCTGAGATCCTTCCTATAACATGAGATGTGATATCCAAATCCTTCCCCTTCCAAACCTCAGACCCTCCCTTTAGCATGAGATGTGATATCCAACTCCTTCCCATTCCAATCCTGAGACCCTTCTGATAGCATGAAATGTGATATCTCAATGCCTCTAATACCAAACCTGAGATCCTACCTCTAACATGAAATGTGATATCCAACTCTTTCCCCTTCCAAACCTGAGAGCCTTCCTATAGCATGAGATGTGATATCCAAGTCCTTCCCATTCCAATCCTGAGACCCTTCCTATAACATGAGATGTGATATCCAACTCCTTCCCATTCCAACCTGAGACCCTTCCTATAGCATGAGATGGGATATCCAGCTCCTTCCAAATCCAATCCTGATACCCTTCCGATAGCATGAGATGTGATATCCCAATGCTTATACCAAACCTGAGACCCATACTATTGCATGAGATGTGATATCAAACTCCTTCCCATTCCAATCCTGAGACCCTTCCTATAGCTTGAGATGTGATATCCAACTCCTTCTCATTCCAATTCTGAGACCCTTCCTAGACCATAAGACTTGATATCTCAGTGCTTCTAATACCAAACCTGAGACCCGTCCTATAACATGAGATGGGATATCCAACTCCTTCCCATTCCAATCCTGAGACACTTCCGATGGTAGAGATGTGATATCTCAATGTTTATACCAAACCTGAGACCCTTCCTATAGCATGAGATGTGATATCCAACTCCTTCCCATCCCAATCCTGAGACACTTCCGATTGCAGAGATGTGATATCTCAATGCTTATACCAAATGTGAGACTCTTCCTATAACATGAGATGTGATATCCAACTCCTTCCCGTTCCAAACCTGAGATCCTTCCTATAGCATGAGATGTGATATCCAACTCCTTCCCATTCCAATCCTGAGACCCTTATGATAGCATGAGATGTGATATCTCAATGCCTCTAATACCAAATCTGAGATTCTTCCGATAGCATGAGATGTGATATCTCAATGCTTCTTATACCAAACCTGAGATCCTTCCTATAACATGAGATGTGATTTCCAAATCCTTCCCCTTCCAAACCTGAGACCCTCCCTTTAGCATGAGATGTGATATCCAAGTCCTTCCCATTCCAATCCTGAGACCCTTCCTATAGCATGTGATGTGATATCTCAATGCTTATACCAAACCTGAGACCCTTCCTATGGCATGAGATGTCATATACAACTCCTTCCCATTCCAATCCTGAGCCCTTCCTATATCATGAGATGTGATATCTCAATGCTTATACCAAACCTGAGACTCTTCCTATAGCATGAGATGTGATATCCAACTTCTTCCCATTCCAATCCTGAGACCCTTCCAATAACATGAGATGTGTTGTCTCAATGCTTCTAATACCAAACCTGAGATCTTTCCTATAACATGAGGTGTGATATCCAACTCCTTCCCATTCCAATCCTGAGGCCCTTCCTATAGCATGTGATGTGATATCCCAATGCTTATACCAAACCTGAGACCCTTCCTATAGCTTGAGATGTGATATCCAACTCCTTCCCATTCCAATCCTGAGACCCTTCCTATAGCATGAGATGTGATATCTCAATACTTCTAATACCAAACCTGAGATCCTTCTGATAACATGAGATGTGATATCCAAATCCTTCCCCTTCCAAACCTGAGACCCTCCCTTTAGCATGAGATGTGATATCCAACTCCTTCCGATTCCAATCCTGGACCATTCTGATAGCATGAGATGTGATATCTCAATGCTTCTAATACCAAAGCTGAGATCCTTCCGATAGCATGAGATGTGATATCTCAATGCTTCTAATACCAAACCTAAGATCCTTCTTATAACATGAGATGTGATATCCAAATCCTTCCCCTTCCAAACCTGAGACCCTCCCTTTAGCATGAGATGGGATATCCAGCTCCTTCCAAATCCAATCCTGATACCCTTCCGATAGCATGAGATGTGATATCCCAATGCTTATACCAAACCTGAGACCCATACTATTGCATGAGATGTGATATCAAACTCCTTCCCATTCCAATCCTGAGACCCATCCTATAGCTTGAGATGTGATATCCAACTCCTTCTCATTCCAATTCTGAGACCCTTCCTATACCATAAGACTTGATATCTCAGTGCTTCTAATACCAAACCTGAGACCCGTCCTATAACATGAGATGTGATATCCAAATCCTTCCCCTTCCAAACCTTAGACCCTTCCTTTATCATGAGATGTGATATCCAACTCCTTCCCATTCCAATCCTGAGACCCTTCCGATATCGTGAGATGTGATATCTCAATGCTTCTAATATCAAACTTGAGACCCTCCCTATAGCATGAGATGGATTATCCAAGTCCTTCCCATTCCAATCCTGAGACACTTCCTATAGCATGAGATGTGATATCTCAATGCTTCTAATACCAAACCTGAGACCCTTCCTATAACATGAGATGGGAATATCCAACTCCTTCCCATTCCAATCCTGAGACCCTTCCGATAGAAGAGATGTGATATCTCAATGCTTATACCAAACCTGAGATCCTTCCTCTAACATGAAATGTGATATCCAACTCCTTCCCTTTCCAAACCTGAGAGCCTATCCATAGCATGAGATGTGATATCCAAGTCCTTCCCATTCCAATCCTGAGACCCTTCCAATAACATGAGATGTGATGTCTCAATGCTTCTAATACCAAACCTGAGATCTTTCCTATAACATGAGATGTGATATCCAACTCCTTCCCATTCCAATCCTGAGGCCCTTCCTATAGCATGTGATGTGATATCTCAATGCTTATACCAAACCTGAGACCCTTCCTATAGCTTGAGATGTGATATCCAACTCCTTCCCATTCCAATCCTGAGACCCTTCCTATAGCATGAGATGTGATATCTCAATACTTCTAATACCAAACCTGAGATCCTTCTGATAACATGAGATGTGATATCCAAATCCTTCCCCTTCCAAACCTGAGACCCTCCCTTTAGCATGAGATGGAATATCCAACTCCTTCCGATTCCAATCCTGAGACCATTCTGATAGCATGAGATGTGATATCTCAATGCTTCTAATACCAAACCTGAGATCCTTCCGATAGCATGAGATGTGATATCTCAATGCTTCTAATACCAAACCTGAGATCCTTCCTATAACATGAGATGTGATATCCAAATCCTTCCCCTTCCAAACCTCAGACCCTCCCTTTAGCATGAGATGTGATATCCAACTCCTTCCCATTCCAATCCTGAGACCCTTCTGATAGCATGAAATGTGATATCTCAATGCCTCTAATACCAAACCTGAGATCCTACCTCTAACATGAAATGTGATATCCAACTCTTTCCCCTTCCAAACCTGAGAGCCTTCCTATAGCATGAGATGTGATATCCAAGTCCTTCCCATTCCAATCCTGAGACCCTTCCTATAACATGAGATGTGATATCCAACTCCTTCCCATTCCAACCTGAGACCCTTCCTATAGCATGAGATGGGATATCCAGCTCCTTCCAAATCCAATCCTGATACCCTTCCGATAGCATGAGATGTGATATCCCAATGCTTATACCAAACCTGAGACCCATACTATTGCATGAGATGTGATATCAAACTCCTTCCCATTCCAATCCTGAGACCCTTCCTATAGCTTGAGATGTGATATCCAACTCCTTCTCATTCCAATTCTGAGACCCTTCCTAGACCATAAGACTTGATATCTCAGTGCTTCTAATACCAAACCTGAGACCCGTCCTATAACATGAGATGGGATATCCAACTCCTTCCCATTCCAATCCTGAGACACTTCCGATGGTAGAGATGTGATATCTCAATGTTTATACCAAACCTGAGACCCTTCCTATAGCATGAGATGTGATATCCAACTCCTTCCCATCCCAATCCTGAGACACTTCCGATTGCAGAGATGTGATATCTCAATGCTTATACCAAATGTGAGACTCTTCCTATAACATGAGATGTGATATCCAACTCCTTCCCGTTCCAAACCTGAGATCCTTCCTATAGCATGAGATGTGATATCCAACTCCTTCCCATTCCAATCCTGAGACCCTTATGATAGCATGAGATGTGATATCTCAATGCCTCTAATACCAAATCTGAGATTCTTCCGATAGCATGAGATGTGATATCTCAATGCTTCTTATACCAAACCTGAGATCCTTCCTATAACATGAGATGTGATTTCCAAATCCTTCCCCTTCCAAACCTGAGACCCTCCCTTTAGCATGAGATGTGATATCCAAGTCCTTCCCATTCCAATCCTGAGACCCTTCCTATAGCATGTGATGTGATATCTCAATGCTTATACCAAACCTGAGACCCTTCCTATGGCATGAGATGTCATATACAACTCCTTCCCATTCCAATCCTGAGCCCTTCCTATATCATGAGATGTGATATCTCAATGCTTATACCAAACCTGAGACTCTTCCTATAGCATGAGATGTGATATCCAACTTCTTCCCATTCCAATCCTGAGACCCTTCCAATAACATGAGATGTGTTGTCTCAATGCTTCTAATACCAAACCTGAGATCTTTCCTATAACATGAGGTGTGATATCCAACTCCTTCCCATTCCAATCCTGAGGCCCTTCCTATAGCATGTGATGTGATATCCCAATGCTTATACCAAACCTGAGACCCTTCCTATAGCTTGAGATGTGATATCCAACTCCTTCCCATTCCAATCCTGAGACCCTTCCTATAGCATGAGATGTGATATCTCAATACTTCTAATACCAAACCTGAGATCCTTCTGATAACATGAGATGTGATATCCAAATCCTTCCCCTTCCAAACCTGAGACCCTCCCTTTAGCATGAGATGTGATATCCAACTCCTTCCGATTCCAATCCTGGACCATTCTGATAGCATGAGATGTGATATCTCAATGCTTCTAATACCAAAGCTGAGATCCTTCCGATAGCATGAGATGTGATATCTCAATGCTTCTAATACCAAACCTAAGATCCTTCTTATAACATGAGATGTGATATCCAAATCCTTCCCCTTCCAAACCTGAGACCCTCCCTTTAGCATGAGATGGGATATCCAGCTCCTTCCAAATCCAATCCTGATACCCTTCCGATAGCATGAGATGTGATATCCCAATGCTTATACCAAACCTGAGACCCATACTATTGCATGAGATGTGATATCAAACTCCTTCCCATTCCAATCCTGAGACCCTTCCTATAGCTTGAGATGTGATATCCAACTCCTTCTCATTCCAATTCTGAGACCCTTCCTATACCATAAGACTTGATATCTCAGTGCTTCTAATACCAAACCTGAGACCCGTCCTATAACATGAGATGTGATATCCAAATCCTTCCCCTTCCAAACCTTAGACCCTTCCTTTATCATGAGATGTGATATCCAACTCCTTCCCATTCCAATCCTGAGACCCTTCCGATATCGTGAGATGTGATATCTCAATGCTTCTAATATCAAACTTGAGACCCTCCCTATAGCATGAGATGGATTATCCAAGTCCTTCCCATTCCAATCCTGAGACACTTCCTATAGCATGAGATGTGATATCTCAATGCTTCTAATACCAAACCTGAGACCCTTCCTATAACATGAGATGGGAATATCCAACTCCTTCCCATTCCAATCCTGAGACCCTTCCGATAGAAGAGATGTGATATCTCAATGCTTATACCAAACCTGAGATCCTTCCTCTAACATGAAATGTGATATCCAACTCCTTCCCTTTCCAAACCTGAGAGCCTATCCATAGCATGAGATGTGATATCCAAGTCCTTCCCATTCCAATCCTGAGACCCTTCCAATAACATGAGATGTGATGTCTCAATGCTTCTAATACCAAACCTGAGATCTTTCCTATAACATGAGATGTGATATCCAACTCCTTCCCATTCCAATCCTGAGGCCCTTCCTATAGCATGTGATGTGATATCTCAATGCTTATACCAAACCTGAGACCCTTCCTATAGCTTGAGATGTGATATCCAACTCCTTCCCATTCCAATCCTGAGACCCTTCCTATAGCATGAGATGTGATATCTCAATACTTCTAATACCAAACCTGAGATCCTTCTGATAACATGAGATGTGATATCCAAATCCTTCCCCTTCCAAACCTGAGACCCTCCCTTTAGCATGAGATGGAATATCCAACTCCTTCCGATTCCAATCCTGAGACCATTCTGATAGCATGAGATGTGATATCTCAATGCTTCTAATACCAAACCTGAGATCCTTCCGATAGCATGAGATGTGATATCTCAATGCTTCTAATACCAAACCTGAGATCCTTCCTATAACATGAGATGTGATATCCAAATCCTTCCCCTTCCAAACCTCAGACCCTCCCTTTAGCATGAGATGTGATATCCAACTCCTTCCCATTCCAATCCTGAGACCCTTCTGATAGCATGAAATGTGATATCTCAATGCCTCTAATACCAAACCTGAGATCCTACCTCTAACATGAAATGTGATATCCAACTCTTTCCCCTTCCAAACCTGAGAGCCTTCCTATAGCATGAGATGTGATATCCAAGTCCTTCCCATTCCAATCCTGAGACCCTTCCTATAACATGAGATGTGATATCCAACTCCTTCCCATTCCAACCTGAGACCCTTCCTATAGCATGAGATGGGATATCCAGCTCCTTCCAAATCCAATCCTGATACCCTTCCGATAGCATGAGATGTGATATCCCAATGCTTATACCAAACCTGAGACCCATACTATTGCATGAGATGTGATATCAAACTCCTTCCCATTCCAATCCTGAGACCCTTCCTATAGCTTGAGATGTGATATCCAACTCCTCATTCCAATTCTGAGACCCTTCCTAGACCATAAGACTTGATATCTCAGTGCTTCTAATACCAAACCTGAGACCCGTCCTATAACATGAGATGTGATATCCAAATCCTTCCCCTTCCAAACCTTAGACCCTTCCTTTATCATGAGATGTGATATCCAACTCCTTCCCATTCCAATCCTGAGGCCCTTCCTATAGCATGTGATGTGATATCTCAATGCTTATACCAAACCTGAGACCCTTCCTATAGCTTGAGATGTGATATCCAACTCCTTCCCATTCCAATCCTGAGACCCTTCCTATAGCATGAGATGTGATATCTCAATACTTCTAATACCAAACCTGAGATCCTTCTGATAACATGAGATGTGATATCCAAATCCTTCCCCTTCCAAACCTGAGACCCTCCCTTTAGCATGAGATGGAATATCCAACTCCTTCCGATTCCAATCCTGAGACCATTCTGATAGCATGAGATGTGATATCTCAATGCTTCTAATACCAAACCTGAGATCCTTCCGATAGCATGAGATGTGATATCTCAATGCTTCTAATACCAAACCTGAGATCCTTCCTATAACATGAGATGTGATATCCAAATCCTTCCCCTTCCAAACCTCAGACCCTCCCTTTAGCATGAGATGTGATATCCAACTCCTTCCCATTCCAATCCTGAGACCCTTCTGATAGCATGAAATGTGATATCTCAATGCCTCTAATACCAAACCTGAGATCCTACCTCTAAGATGAAATGTGATATCCAACTCTTTCCCCTTCCAAACCTGAGAGCCTTCCTATAGCATGAGATGTGATATCCAAGTCCTTCCCATTCCAATCCTGAGACCCTTCCTATATCATGAGATGTGATATCCAACTCCTTCCCATTCCAACCTGAGACCCTTCCTATAGCATGAGATGGGATATCCAGCTCCTTCCAAATCCAATCCTGATACCCTTCCGATAGCATGAGATGTGATATCCCAATGCTTATACCAAACCTGAGACCCATACTATTGCATGAGATGTGATATCAAACTCCTTCCCATTCCAATCCTGAGCCCCTTCCTATAGCTTGAGATGTGATATCCAACTCCTTCTCATTCCAATTCTGAGACCCTTCCTATACCATAAGACTTGATATCTCAGTGCTTCTAATACCAAACCTGAGACCCGTCCTATAACATGAGATGTGATATCCAAATCCTTCCCCTTCCAAACCTTAGACCCTTCCTTTATCATGAGATGTGATATCCAACTCCTTCCCATTCCAATCCTGAGACCCTTCCGATATTCTGAGATGTGATATCTCAATGCTTCTATCAAACTTGAGACTCTCCCTATAGCATGAGATGGATTATCCAAGTCCTTCCCATTCCAATCCTGAGACCCTTCCTATAGCATGAGATGTGATATCTCAATGCTTCTAATACCAAACCTGAGACCCTTCCTATAACATGAGATGGGAATATCCAACTCCTTCCCATTCCAATCCTGAGACCCTTCCGATAGAAGAGATGTGATATCTCAGTGCTTATACCAAACCTGAGATCCTTCCTATAGCATGAGATGTGATATCCTACTCCTTCCCATTCCAATCCTGAGACCCTTCCTATAGCATGAGATGTGATATCTCAATGCTTCTACCAAACCTGAGACCCTTCCTTTAGCATGAGATGTGATATCCAACTCCTTCCCATTCCAATCCTGAGACCCTTCCTATAGCATGAGATGTGATATCTCAATACTTCTAATACCAAACCTGAGATCCTTCCGATAACATGAGATGTGATATCTCAATACTTCTAATACCAAACCTGAGATCCATCCTATAACATGAGATGTGATATCCAAATCCTTCCCCTTCCAAACCTGCGACCCTCCCTTTAGCATGAGATGTGATATCCAACTCCTTCCCATTCCAATCCTGAGACCCTTCTGATAGCATAAGATATATCTCAATGCTTCTATACCAAACCTGAGATCCTTCTGATAGCATGAGATGTGATATCTCAATGCTTCTAATACCAAACTTGAGATCCTACCTCTAACATGAAATGTGATATCCAACTCTTTCCCCTTGCAAACCTGAGAGCCTTCCTATAGCATGAGATGTGATATCCAAGTCCTTCCCATTACAGTCCTCAGACCCTTCCTATAACATGAGATGTGATATCCAACTCCTTCCCATTCCAACCTGAGACCCTTCCTATAGCATGAGATGGGATATCCAACTCCTTCCAAATCCAATCCCGATACCCTTCCGATAGCATGAGATATGATATCCCAATGCTTCTACCAAACCTGAGACCCATATTATGGCATGAGATGTGATATCAAACTCCTTCCCATTCTAATCCTGAGACCCTTCCTATACCATGAGACTTGATATCTCAATGCTTCTAATACCAAACCTGAGACCCGTCCTATAACATGAGATGTGATATCCAAATCCTTCCCCTTCCAAACCTTAGACCCTTCCTTTATCATGAGATGTGATATCCAACTCCTTCCCATTCCAATCTTGAGACCCCTCCGATATCATGAAATGTGATATCTCAATGCTTCTATCAAACTTGAGACCCTCCCTATAGCATGAGATGTGATATCCAAGTCCTTCCCATTCCAATCCTGAGACCCTTCCTATTGCATGAGATGTGATATCTCAATGCTTCTAATACCAAACCTGAGACCCTTCCTATAACATGAGATGGGAATATCCAACTCCTTCCCATTCCAATCCTTAGACCCTTCCTACAGCATGCAATATGATATCTCAATGATTTTAATAAAAAACCTGAGACCCGTCCTATAACATGAGATGGGATATCCAACTCCTTCCCATTCCAATCCTGAGACACTTCCGATGGTAGAGATGTGATATCTCAATGTTTATACCAAACCTGAGACCCTTCCTATAACATGAGATGTGATATCCAACTCCTTCCCATTCCAATCCTGAGACCCTTCCTATAGCATGAGATGTGATATCCAACTCCATCCCATTCCAATCCTGAGACCTTTCTGATAGCATAAGATATGATATCTCAATGCTTCTATACCAAACCTGAGATCCTTCTGATAGCATGAGATGTGATATCTCAATGCTTCTAATACCAAACCTGAGATCCTACCTCTAACATGAAATGTGATATCCAACTCGTTCCCCTTGCAAACCTGAGAGCCTTCCTATAGCATGAGATGTGATATCCAAGTCCTTCCCATTCCAATCCTGAGACCCTTCCTATAACATGAGATGTGATATCCAACTCCTTCCCATTCCAACCTGAGACCCTTCCTATAGCATGAGATGGGATATCCAACTCCTTCCAAATCCAATCCCGATACCCTTCCGATAGCATGAGATGTGATATCCCAATGCTTCTACCAAACCTGAGACCCATATTATGGCATGAGATGTGATATCAAACTCCTTCCCATTCTAATCCTGAGACCCTTCCTATACCATGAGACTTGATATCTCAATGCTTCTAATACCAAACCTGAGACCCGTCCTATAACATGAGATGTGATATCCAAATCCTTCCCCTTCCAAACCTTAGACCCTTCCTTTATCATGAGATGTGATATCCAACTCCTTCCCATTCCAATCTTGAGACCCTTCCGATATCATGAAATGTGATATCTCAATGCTTCTATCAAACTTGAGACCCTCCCTATAGCATGAGATGTGATATCCAAGTCCTTCCCATTCCAATCCTGAGACCCGTCCTATAACATGAGATGGGATATCCAACTCCTTCCCATTCCAATCCTGAGACACTTCCGATGGTAGAGATGTGATATCTCAATGTTTATACCAAACCTGAGACCCTTCCTATAACATGAGATGTGATATCCAACTCCTTCCCATTCCAATCCTGAGACCCTTCCTATAGCATGAGATGTGATATCCAACTCCATCCCATTCCAATCCTGAGACCCTTCCTATAGCATGAGATGTGATATCCAACTCCTTCCATTCCAATCCTTAGACCCTTCCTACAGCATGCAATATGATATCTCAATGATTTTAATAAAAAACCTGACACCCGTCCTATAACATGAGATGGGATATCCAACTCCTTCCCATTCCAATCCTGAGACACTTCCGATAGCAGAAATGTGATATCTCAATGTTTATACCAAACCCGAGACCCTTCCTATAACATGAGATGTGATATCCAACTCCTTCCCGTTCCAAACCTGAGACCCTTCCTTTAGCATGAGATGTGATATCCAGCTCCTTCCCATTCCAATCCTGAGACACTTCCGATAGCATGAGATGTGATATCTCAAGGCTTCTAATATCAAAACTGAGACCCTCTCTATAGCATGATATGTGATATCTAAGTCCTTCCCATTCCAATCCTGAGACCCTATAGCATGAGATGTGATATCTCAATGCTTATCCTTGATTCCTGTAGTAAATTGATTTCCTTTGCAGGCCGACTCCTGTCACGAATGCCTTGTCTGCATGCATTCTCCCCTGGCCATTCGCTCACCGTGGCTATTTGCCAACCCCCTTCCTCTCTCAGTGGATGGACTTCTCCATCCTTGCCTCCTACCACTCAACTCCGCCTACTTGGAGAATTCAACATGAACCTGTATGCTTCCTGACCTGGACTTTTACGAGATCTGCAACTCTTCATGTCGCTGGCCCTACACACTGCAGGGAATACTCGGGATTTTCTGATCTCAGACCTCCCCCTCTGTAACCCTCTCAACAATCCTCTCCCGTGGTGATCAAGTTCTCATCTCCAAAGAAGGCTAACTGCCAGCTATTCCTCCTCAGAGGAGTTCTCCCTTTCTGTCCCTGCTCCCTGCACAGTTTCGCGTTGCAAACACTCGCTTTCCTGCTCTCTGGTTTAGAGGCTTTTCCTTCTCAGAGGCCTTCTTCCTTTCTGCCCTTTTCGCGTTGCAAGTACTCGCTTCCCAGCTCTCTGGTTTAGACGCGTGTTCCCTGCCTTCTCTCCTCTTCCCGCTGCCTTCAAATCAAAAAATGAGCTCCAAAAGATACACAGTGCTCAGAATGCTCTATAACACCCATTATTCAACATATAGCCGTAATCCGCTAGACGTATTGAAACGTGCTGTAAACTAGCAAAAACAGCTAGAAAATGTACTTTCCTCGCGTTTTTGTAAATGCTAATTCTGATGGGTTCCCATGTATGTACTGTCCGTGCGTTTGTTGTCGAATCCTGATGTTTTTAACCACTGTTCTCCCATACAAGGGGGGGGGGTCAACGTCTACTGCTGTTCACAGGCTGAATGTATACGGCTGAAATCTTCAAGGCATTATCAGCTTTCCTGACTGTTTTGGAACGTGTATTTGCCATCTGTTAATGCAGTCGCCCTGTGTTCATCTTCCCTTCTACTTCACAGGCTGCACTCCCCTGGTGATCACATTCTCCTCTCCAGAGCAGGCTGACTACCAGCTGCTCCTCCTCATAGGCGTTCATCCTTTCTGTCCCTGCTCCCTGCACCGTTCCGCGTTGCATGTACTCGCTTACCAGCTCTCTGGTTTAGATGCGTGTTCCCTGCCTTCTCTCCTCTTCCTACAGCCTTCCAATGAGCTCAACAAGATAGTGTTCAGAATGCTTTATAACCCCATTATTCAACATATAGCTGTAACCCGCTAGACGTATTGAAACGTGCTAAAAAACGAGCAGAAACAGCTCGAAAATGTACTTTTCTCGCGTTTTGGTAAATGCGAATTCTGGTGGATTCCCATTTTGTACTCTGTTCGTGCGTTTGTTCAGTCGAATCCTGGTCTTTTGAACCACTCTTCTCCCATACAAAGGACGGTCAAAATGTGTTGTTCACAGTCTGAATTTATACTGCTGAAATGCTCGCTTCCCTGCTCTCTGGTTTAGATGCGTGTTCCCTGCCTTCTCTCCTCTTCCTACAGCCTTCCAATGAGCTCCACTAGATAGTGTTCAGAATGCTTTATAACCCCATTATTCAACATATAGCTGTAACCCGCTAGACGTATTGAAACGTGCTAAAAACTAGCAAAAATAGCTAGAAAATGTACTCCCCTCGCGTTTTTGTAAAGGCGAATTCTGGTGGGTTCCCATGTTGTATGTACTGTCCGTGCGTTTGTTGTCGAATCCTGATGTTTTTAACCACTGTTCTCCCATACAAGGGGGGGGGGTCAACGTCTACTGCTGTTCACAGGCTGAATGTATACGGCTGAAATCTTCAAGGCATTATCAGCTTTCCTGACTGTTTTGGAACGTGTATTTGCCATCTGTTAATGCAGTCGCCCTGTGTTCATCGTCCCTTCTACTTCACAGGCTGCACTCCCCCGGTGATCACATTCTCCTCTCCAGAGCAGGCTGACTACCAGCTGCTCCTCTTCATAGGCGTTCATCCTTTCTGTCCCTGCTCCCTGCACCGTTCCGCGTTGCATGTACTCGCTTCCCAGCTCTCTGGTTTAGATGCGTGTTCCCTGCCTTCTCTCCTCTTCCTACAGCCTTCCAATGAGCTCCACAAGATAGTGTTCAGAATGCTTTATAACCCCATTATTCAACATATAGCTGTAACCCGCTAGACGTATTGAAACGTGCTAAAAAACGAGCAGAAACAGCTCGAAAATGTACTTTTCTCGCGTTTTGGTAAATGCGAATTCTGGTGGATTCCCATTTTGTACTCTGTTCGTGCGTTTGTTCAGTCGAATCCTGGTCTTTTGAACCACTCTTCTCCCATACAAAGGAGGGTCAAAATGTGTTGTTCACAGGCTGAATTTATACTGCTGAAATGCTCGCTTCCCTGCTCTCTGGTTTAGACGCGTGTACCCTGCATTTACCAAAACGCGAGGGAAGTACATTTTCTAGCTGTTTTTGCTAGTTTTTAGCACGTTTCAATACGTCTAGCGGGTTACAGCTATATGTTGAATAATGGGTGTTATAAAGCATTCTGAACACTATCTTGTGGAGCAAATTGGAAGGCTGTAGCAAGAGGAGAGAAGGCAGGGAACACGCATCTCAACCAGAGAGCTGGGACGCGAGTACATGCAACGCGAAACGGTGCAGGGAGCAGGGACAGAAAGGATGAACACCTATGAGGAGGAGCAGCTGGTAGTTAGCCTGCAAAGGAGAGAAGAATGTGATCACTAGGGGAGTGCAGCCTGTAAACTAGAAGGAACGATGAACAAAGGGCGACTGCATTAACAGATGGCAAATACACGTTCCAAAACAGTCAGGAAAGCTGATAATGCCTTGAAGATTTCAGCCGTATACATTCAGCCTGTGAACAGCAGATGTTGACCCCCCTCCCTAGTATGGGAGAACAGTGGTTAAAAACTTCAGGATTCGACACAAAGGCACGGACACAGTACATACAACATGGGAACCCACCAGAATTCGCCTTTACAAAAACGCGAGGGAAGTACATTTTCTAGCTATTTTTGCTAGTTTTTAGCACGTTTCAATACGTCTAGCGGGTTACAGCTATATGTTGAATAATGGGGTTATAAAGCATTCTGAACACTATCTAGTGGAGCTCATTGGAAGGCTGTAGGAAGAGGAGAGAAGGCAGGGAACACGCATCTAAACCAGAGAGCAGGGAAGCGAGCATTTCAGCAGTATAAAATCAGCCTGTGAACAACACATTTTGACCGTCCTTTGTATGGGAGAAGAGTGGTTCAAAAGACCAGGATTCGACTGAACAAACGCACGAACAGAGTACAAAATGGGAATCCACCAGAATTCGCATTTACCAAAACGCGAGAAAAGTACATTTTCGAGCTGTTTCTGCTCATTTTTAGCACGTTTCAATACGTCTAGCGGGTTACAGCTATATGTTGAATAATGGGGTTATAAAGCATTCTGAACACTATCTTGTGGAGCTCATTGGAAGGCTGTAGGAAGAGGAGAGAAGGCAGGGAACACGCATCTAAACCAGAGAGCTGGGAAGCGAGTACTTGCAACGCGAATAGGGCAGAAAGGAAGAAGGCCTCTGAGAAGGAAAAGCGTCTAAACCAGAGAGCAGGAAAGCGAGTGTTTGCAACGCGAAACTGTGCAGGGAGCAGGGACAGAAAGGGAGAACTCCTCTGAGGAGGAATAGCTGGCAGTTAGCCTTCTTTGGAGATGAGAACTTGATCACCACGGGAGAGGATTGTTGAGAGGGTTACAGAGGGGGAGGTCTGAGATCAGAAAATCCCGAGTATTCCCTGCAGTGTGTAGGGCCAGCGACATGAAGAGTTGCAGATCTCGTAAAAGTCCAGGTCAGGAAGCATACAGGTTCATGTTGAATTCTCCAAGTAGGCGGAGTTGAGTGGTAGGAGGCAAGGATGGAGAAGTCCATCCACTGAGAGAGGAAGGGGGTTGGCAAATAGCCACGGTGAGCGAATGGCCAGGGGAGAATGCATGCAGACAAGGCATTCGTGACAGGAGTCGGCCTGCAAAGGAAATCAATTTACTATAGGAATCAAGGATAAGCATTGAGATATCACATCTCATGCTATAGGGTCTCAGGATAGGAATGGGAAGGACTTAGATATCACATATCATGCTATAGAGAGGGTCTCAGTTTTGATATTAGAAGCCTTGAGATATCACATCTCATGCTATCGGAAGTGTCTCAGGATTGGAATGGGAAGGAGCTGGATATCACATCTCATGCTAAAGGAAGGGTCTCAGGTTTGGAACGGGAAGGAGTTGGATATCACATCTCATGTTATAGGAAGGGTCTCGGGTTTGGTATAAACATTGAGATATCACATCTCTGCTATCGGAAGTGTCTCAGGATTGGAATGGGAAGGAGTTGGATATCCCATCTCATGTTATAGGACGGGTCTCAGGTTTTTTATTAAAATCATTGAGATATCATTTTGCATGCTGTAGGAAGGGTCTAAGGATTGGAATGGAAGGAGTTGGATATCACATCTCATGTTAAAGGAAGGATCTCAGGTTTGGTATTAGAAGCATTGAGACATCACATCTCATGCTATAGGAAGGGTCTCAGCATTGGAATGGGATGGAGTTGGATATCACATCTCATGCTATAGGAAGGGTCTCAGGATTGGAATGGGAAGGAGTTGGATATCACATCTCATGTTATAGGAAGGGTCTCAGGTTTGGTATAAACATTGGGATATCACATCTCTACCATCGGAAGTGTCTCAGGATTGGAATGGGAAGCAGTTGGATATCCCATCTCATGTTATAGGACGGGTCTCAGGTTTTTTATTAAAATCATTGAGATATCATATTGCATGCTGTAGGAAGGGTCTAAGGATTGGAATGGGAAGGAGTTGGATATTCCCATCTCATGTTATAGGAAGGGTCTCAGGTTTGGTATTAGAAGCATTGAGATATCACATCTCATGCTATAGGAAGGGTCTCAGGATTGGAATGGGAAGGACTTGGATATCACATCTCATGCTATAGGGAGGGTCTCAAGTTTGATAGAAGCATTGAGATATCACATTTCATGATATCGGAAGGGTCTCAAGATTGGAATGGGAAGGAGTTGGATATCACATCTCATGATAAAGGAAGGGTCTAAGGTTTGGAAGGGGAAGGATTTGGATATCACATCTCATGTTATAGGACGGGTCTCAGGTTTGGTATTAGAAGCATTGAGATATCAAGTCTCATGGTATAGGAAGGGTCTCAGGATTAGAATGGGAAGGAGTTTGATATCACATCTCATGCCATAATATGGGTCTCAGGTTTGGTAGAAGCATTGGGATATCACATCTCATGCTATCGGAAGGGTATCGGGATTGGATTTGGAAGGAGTTGGATATCCCATCTCATGCTATAGGAAGGGTCTCAGGTTGGAATGGGAAGGAGTTGGATATCACATCTCATGTTATAGGAAGGGTCTGAGGACTGTAATGGGAAGGACTTGGATATCACATCTCATGCTATAGGAAGGCTCTCAGGTTTGCAAGGGGAAAGAGTTGGATATCACATTTCATGTTAGAGGTAGGATCTCAAGTTTGGTATTAGAAGCATTGAGATATCACATCTCATGCTATCAGAAGGATCTCAGGTTTGGTATAGAAGCATTGAGATATCATATCTTATGCTATCAGAAGGGTCTCAGGATTGGAATGGGATGGAGTTGGATATCACATCTCATGCTATAGGAAGGGTCTCAGGATTGGAATGGGAAGGAGTTGGATATCACATCTCATGTTATAGGAAGGGTCTCAGGTTTGGTATAAACATTGAGATATCACATCTCTACCATCGGAAGTGTCTCAGGATTGGAATGGGAAGGAGTTGGATATCCCATCTCATGTTATAGGACGGGTCTCAGGTTTTTTATTAAAATCATTGAGATATCATATTGCATGCTGTAGGAAGGGTCTAAGGATTGGAATGGAAAGGAGTTGGATATTCCCATCTCATGTTATAGGAAGGGTCTCAGGTTTGGTATTAGAAGCATTGAGATATCACATCTCATGCTATAGGAAGGGTCTCAGGATTGGAATGGGAAGGACTTGGATATCACATCTCATGCTATAGGGAGGGTCTCAAGATTGGAATGGGAAGGAGTTGGATATCACATCTCATGATAAAGGAAGGGTCTAAGGTTTGGAAGGGGAAGGATTTGGATATCACATCTCATGTTATAGGACGGGTCTCAGGTTTGGTATTAGAAGCATTGAGATATCAAGTCTCATGGTATAGGAAGGGTCTCAGGATTAGAATGGGAAGGAGTTTGATATCACATCTCATGCCATAATATGGGTCTCAGGTTTGGTAGAAGCATTGGGATATCACATCTCATGCTATCGGAAGGGTATCGGGATTGGATTTGGAAGGAGTTGGATATCCCATCTCATGCTATAGGAAGGGTCTCAGGTTGGAATGGGAAGGAGTTGGATATCACATCTCATGTTATAGGAAGGGTCTCAGGATTGGAATGGGAAGGACTTGGATATCACATCTCATGCTATAGGAAGGCTCTCAGGTTTGCAAGGGGAAAGAGTTGGATCTCACATTTCATGTTAGAGGTAGGATCTCAGGTTTGGTATTAGAAGCATTGAGATATCACATCTCATGCTATCAGAAGGATCTCAGGTTTGGTATAGAAGCATTGAGATATCATATCTTATGCTATCAGAAGGGTCTCAGGATTGGAATGGGAAGGAGTTGGATATCACATCTCATGCTAAAGGGAGGGTCTCAGGTTTGGAAGGGGAAGGATTTGGATATCACATCTCATGTTATAGGATGGATCTCAGGTTTGGTATTAGAAGTATTGAGATATCACATCTCATGTTATCGGAAGGATCTCAGGTTTGGTATTAGAAGTATTGAGATATCACATCTCATGCTATAGGAAGGGTCTCAGGATTGGAATGGGAAGGAGTTGGATATCACATCTCATGCTAAAGGAAGGGTCTCAGGTTTGGTAGAAGCATTGAGATATCACATCTCATGCTATAGGAAGGGTCTCAGGATTGGAATGGGAAGGACTTAGATATCACATATGCTATAGGGAGGGTCTCAGTTTTGATATTAGAAGCATTGAGATATCACATCTTATGCTATCAGAAGTGTCTCAGGATTGGAATGGGAAGGAGTTGGATATCACATCTCATGCTAAAGGAAGGGTCTCAGGTTTGGAACGGGAAGGAGTTGGATATCACATCTCATGTTATAGGAAGGGTCTCAGGTTTGGTATAAACATTGAGATATCACATCTCTGCTATCGGACGTGTCTCAGGATTGGAATGGGAAGGAGTTGGATATCCCATCTCATGTTATAGGATGGGTCTCAGGTTTTTTATTAGAATCATTGAGATATCATATTGCATGCTGTAGGAAGGGTCTAAGGATTGGAATGGGAAGGACTTGGATATCACATCTCATGCTATAGATAGGCTCTCAGGTTTGGAAAGTGAAGGAGTTGGATATCACATTTCATGTTAGAGGAAGGATCTCAGGTTTGGTATTAGAAGCATTGAGACATCACATCTCATGCTATAGGAAGGGTCTCAGGATTGGAATGGGAAGGAGTTGAATATGACATCTCATGCCGTAGGAAGGGTCTCAGGTTTGGTATTAGAAGCATTGAGACATCACATCTCATGCTATAGGAAGGGTCTGAGGATTGGAATGGGAAGGAGTTGGATATCACATCTCCTGCTATGGGAAGGGTCTCAGGTTTGGTATAAGCAGTGAGATATCACATCTCATGCTATAGGAAGTGTCTCAGGATTGGAATGGGAAGGAGTTGGATATCACATCTCATGTTATAGGAAGGATCTCAGGTGTGGTATAAGCATTGAGATATCACATCTCTGCTGTCGGAAGGGTCTCAAGATTGGAATGGGAAGGAGTTGGATATTCCCATCTCATGTTATAGGAAGGGTCTCAGGTTTGGTATTAGAAGCATTGAGATATCACATCTCATGCTATAGGAAGGGTCTCAGGATTGGAATGGGAAGGACTTGGATATCACATCTCATGCTATAGGGAGGGTCTCAAGTTTGATATTAGAAGCTTTGAGATATCACATCTCATGATATCGGAAGGGTCTCAGGATTGGAATGGGAAGGAGTTGGATATCACATCTCATGATAAAGGAAGGGTCTAAGGTTTGGAAGGGGAAGGATTTGGATATCACATCTCATGTTATATTACGGGTCTCAGGTTTGGTATTAGAAGCATTGAGATATCAAGTCTCATAGTATAGGAAGGGTCTCATAATTGGAATGGGAAGGAGTTGGATATCCCATCTCATGTTATAGGAAGAGTCTCTGGTTTGGTATTAGAATCATTGAGATATTCACATCGCATGCTGTAGGAAGGGTCTAAGGATTGGAATGGGATGGACTTGGATATCACATCTCATGCTATAGGTAGGGTCTCAGAATTGGAATGGGAAGGAGTTGGATATCACATCTCAAGCTATAGGAAGGGTCTCAGTATTGGAATGGGAAGGACTTGGATATCACATCTCATGCTATAGGAAGGCTCTCAGGTTTGGAAGGGGAAAGAGTTGGATATCTCATTTCATGTTAGAGGTAGGATCTCAGGTTTGGTATTAGAGGCATTGAGATATCACATCTCATGCTATCAGAAGGGTCTCAGGAATGGAATGGGAAGGAGTTAGATATCACATCTCATGCTAAAGGGAGGGTCTCAGGTTTGGAAGGGGAAGGATTTGGATATCACATCTCATGTTATAGGAAGGATCTCAGGTTTGGTATTAGAAGCATTGAGATATCACATCTCATGCTATCGGAAGGATCTCAGGTTTGGTATTAGAAGCATTGAGATATCACATCTCATGCTATCAGAAGAGTCTCAGGATTGGAATAGGAAGGAGTTGGATATCACATTTCATGCTAAAGGGAGGGTCTCAGGTTTGGAAGGGGAAGGATTTGGATATCACATCTCATGTTATCGGAAGGATCTCACGTTTGGTATTAGAAGTATTGAGATATCATATCTCATGCTATAGGAAGGGTCTCAGGATTGGAATGGGAAGGAGTTGGATATCACATCTCATGCTATAGGGAGGGTCTCAGGATTGGAATGGGAAGGACTTAGATATCACATATGCTATAGGGAGGGTCTCAGTTTTGATATTAGAAACATTGAGATATCACATCTCATGCTATCGGAAGTGTCTCAGGATTGGAATGGGAAGGAGCTGGATATCACATCTCATGCTAATGGAAGGGTCTCAGGTTTGGAACGAGAAGGATTTGGATATCACATCTCATGTTATAGGAATGGTCTCAGGTTTGGTATAAGCATTGAGATATCACATCTCTGCTATCGGAAGTGTCTCAGGATTGGAATGGGAAGGAGTTGGATATCCCATCTCATGTTATAGGACGGGTCTCAGGTTTGTTATTAGAATCATTGAGATATCATATTGCAGGCTGTAGGAAGGGTCTAAGGGTTGGAATGTGAAGGACTTGGATATCACATCTCATGCTATAGATAGGCTCTTAGGTTTGGAAAGGGAAGGAGTTGGATATCACATTTCATGTTAGAGGAAGGATCTCAGGTTTGGTATTAGAAGCATTGAGATATCACATCTTATGCTATAGGAAGGGTCTCAGGATTGGAATGGGAAGCAGTTGGATATGACATATGCTATAGGAAGGGTCTCAGGTTTGGTATAAGCATTGAGATATCACATCTCATGCTAAAGGGAGGGTCTCAGGTTTGGAAGGAGAAGGATTTGGATATCACATCTCATGTTATAGGAAGGATCTCAGGTTTGGTATTAGAAGCATTGAGATATCACATCTCATGCTATCGGAAGGATCTCAGGTTTGGTATTAGAAGCATTGAGATATCGCATCTCATGCTATCAGAAGAGTCTCAGGATTGGAATAGGAAGGAGTTGGATATCACATTTCATGCTAAAGGGAGGGTCTCAGGTTTGGAAGGGGAAGGATTTGGATATCACATCTCATGTTATCGGAAGGATCTCACGTTTGGTATTAGAAGTATTGAGATATCATATCTCATGCTATAGGAAGGGTCTCAGGATTGGAATGGGAAGGAGTTGGATATCACATCTCATGCTATAGGGAGGGTCTCAGGATTGGAATGGGAAGGACTTAGATATCACATATCATGCTATAGGGAGGGTCTCAGTTTTGATATTAGAAGCATTGAGATATCACATCTCATGCTATCGGAAGTGTCTCAGGATTGGAATGGGAAAGAGCTGGATATCACATCTCATGCTAAAGGAAGGGTCTCAGGTTTGGAACGAGAAGGATTTGGATATCACATCTCATGTTATAGGAACGGTCTCAGGTTTGGTATAAGCATTGAGATATCACATCTCTGCTATCGGAAGTGTCTCAGGATTGGAATGGGAAGGAGTTGGATATCCCATCTCATGTTATAGGACGGGTCTCAAGTTTGTTATTAGAATCATTGAGATATCATATTGCATGCTGTAGGAAGGGTCTAAGGGTTGGAATGTGAAGGACTTGGATATCACATCTCATGCTATAGATAGGCTCTTAGGTTTGGAAAGGGAAGGAGTTGGATATCACATTTCATGTTAGAGGAAGGATCTCAGGTTTGGTATTAGAAGCATTGAGATATCACATCTTATGCTATAGGAAGGGTCTCAGGATTGGAATGGGAAGCAGTTGGATATGACATATGCTATAGGAAGGGTCTCAGGTTTGGTATAAGCATTGAGATATCACATCTCATGCTAAAGGGAGGGTCTCAGGTTTGGAAGGGGAAGGATTTGGATATCACATCTCATGTTATAGGAAGGATCTCAGGTTTGGTATTAGAAGCATTGAGATATCACATCTCATGCTATCGGAAGGATCTCAGGTTTGGTATTAGAAGCATTGAGATATCGCATCTCATGCTATCAGAAGAGTCTCAGGATTGGAATAGGAAGGAGTTGGATATCACATTTCATGCTAAAGGGAGGGTCTCAGGTTTGGAAGGGGAAGGATTTGGATATCACATCTCATGTTATCGGAAGGATCTCACGTTTGGTATTAGAAGTATTGAGATATCATATCTCATGCTATAGGAAGGGTCTCAGGATTGGAATGGGAAGGAGTTGGATATCACATCTCATGCTATAGGGAGGGTCTCAGGATTGGAATGGGAAGGACTTAGATATCACATATCATGCTATAGGGAGGGTCACAGTTTTGATATTAGAAGCATTGAGATATCACATCTCATGCTATCGGAAGTGTCTCAGGATTGGAATGGGAAACAGCTGGATATCACATCTCATGCTAAAGGAAGGGTCTCAGGTTTGGAACGAGAAGGATTTGGATATCACATCTCATGTTATAGGAAGGGTCTCAGGTTTGGTATAAGCATTGAGATATCACATCTCTGCTATCGGAAGTGTCTCAGGATTGGAATGGGAAGGAGTTGGATATCCCATCTCATGTTATAGGACGGGTCTCAAGTTTGTTATTAGAATCATTGAGATATCATATTGCATGCTGTAGGAAGGGTCTAAGGGTTGGAATGTGAAGGACTTGGATATCACATCTCATGCTATAGATAGGCTCTTAGGTTTGGAAAGGGAAGGAGTTGGATATCACATTTCATGTTAGAGGAAGGATCTCAGGTTTGGTATTAGAAGCATTGAGATATCACATCTCATGCTATAGGAAGGGTCTCAGGATTGGAATGGGAAGCAGTTGGATATGACATCTCATGCTATAGGAAGGGTCTCAGGTTTGGTATAAGCATTGAGATATCACATCTCATGCTATAGGACGGGTCTCAGGATTGGAATGGAAGGAGTTGGATATCACATCTCATGTTATAGGAAGGATCTCAGGTTTGGTATTAGAAGCATTGAGACATCACATCTCATGCTATAGGAAGGGTGTCAGGGTTGGAATAGGAAGGAGTTGGATATCACATCTCATCCAATAGGAAGGGTCTCAGGTTTGGAATGGGAAGGAATTGGATATCACATCTCATGTTATAGGAAGGATCTCAGGTTTGGTATTAGAAGCATTGAGATATCACATCTCATGCTATAGGAAGGGTCTCAGGATTGGAATGTGAAGGATTTGGATATCACATCTCATGCTAAAGGAAGGGTCTCAGGTTTGGTAGAAGCATTGAGATATCACGTCGCTGCTATCGGAAGGGTCTCAGGATTGGATTGGGAAGGAGTTGGATATCCCTTCTCATGCTATAGGAAGGGTCTCAGGATTTGAATGGCAAGGAGTTGGATATCACATCTCATGCCATAGGAAGGGTCTCAGGTTTGGTATAAGCATTGAGATATCACATCTCTGCTATCGGAAGGGTCTCAGGATTGGATTGGGAAGGAGTTGGATATCCCTTCTCATGCTATAGGAAGTGTCTCAGGTTGGAATGGGAAGGAGTTGGATATCACATCTCATGTTATAGGAAGGGTCTCAGGATTGGAATGGGAAGGATTTGGATATCACATCTCTTGCTATAGGAAGGGTCTCAGGATTGGAATGGGTAGGAGTTGGATATTACTTTCTTGCTATAGGAAGGGTCTCATGTTTGGAATGGGAAGGAGTTGGATATCACATATGCTATAGTTAGTGTCTCAGGTTTGGAACGGGAAGGAGTTGGATATCACATCTCATGTTATAGGAAGGGTCTCAGGTTTGGTATAAGCATTGAGATATCACATCTCTGCTATCGGAAGCGGCTCAGGATTGGAATGGGAAGGAGTTGGATATCCCATCTCATGTTATAGGAAGAGTCTCTGGTTTGGTATTAGAATCATTGAGATATCACATCGCATGCTGTAGGAAGGGTCTAAGGATTGGAATGGGATGGACTTGGATATCACATCTCATGTTATAGGTAGGCTCTCAGGTTTGGTATAAGCATTGAGATATCACATCTCATGCTATAGGAAGGGTCTCAGGATTGGAATGGGAAGGAATTGGATATCACATCTCAGGCTATAGGAAGGGTCTCAGGATTGGAATGGGAAGGAGTTGGATATCACATCTCATGCTATAGGAAGGGTCTCAGGTTTGGTATAAGCATTGAGATATCACATCTCATGCTATAGGAAGGGTCTCAGGATTGGAATGGAAGGAGTTGGATATCACATCTCATGTTATAGGAAGGATCTCATGTTTGGTATTAGAAGCATTGAGACATCACATCTCATGCTATAGGAAGGGTCTCAGGATTGGAATGGGAAGGAGTTGGATATCAAATCTCATGCTATAGGAAGGGTCTCAGGATTGGAATGGGAAGGAGTTGAATATGACATCTCATGCCGTAGGAAGGGTCTCAGGTTTGGTATAAACATTGAGATATCACATCTCTGCTATCAAAAGGGTCTCAGGATTGGAATTGGAAGGAGTTGGATATCCCATCTCATGTTATAGGAAGAGTCTCAGGTTTGGTATTAGAAGCATTGAGATATCACATCTCATGCTATAGGAAGTGTCTCAGGATTGGAATGGGAAGGACTTGGATATCACATCTCATGCTATAGGTAGGGTCTCAAGTTTGACATTAGAAGCATTGAGATATCACATCTCATGCTATAGGAAGGGTCTGAGGATTGGAATGGGAAGGAGTTGGATATCATATCTCCTGCTATGGGAAGGGTCTCAGGTTTGGTATAAGCAGTGAGATATCACATCTCATGCTATAGGAAGTGTCTCAGGATTGGAATGGGAAGGAGTTGGATATCACATCTCATGTTATAGGAAGGATCTCAGGTGTGGTATAAGCATTGAGATATCACATCTCTGCTATCGGAAGGGTCTCAAGATTGGAATGGGAAGGAGTTGGATATTCCCATCTCATGTTATAGGAAGGGTCTCAGGTTTGGTATTAGAAGCATTGAGATATCACATCTCATGCTATAGGAAGGGTCTCAGGATTGGAATGGGAAGGACTTGGATATCACATCTCATGCTATAGGGAGGGTCTCAAGTTTGATATTAGAAGCTTTGAGATATCACATCTCATGATATCGGAAGGGTCTCAGGATTGGAATGGGAAGGAGTTGGATATCACATCTCATGATAAAGGACGGGTCTAAGGTTTGGAAGGGGAAGGATTTGGATATCACATCTCATGTTATATTACGGGTCTCAGGTTTGGTATTAGAAGCATTGAGATATCAAGTCTCAGTATAGGAAGGGTCTCAGAATTGGAATGGGAAGGAGTTGGATATCCCATCTCATGTTATAGGAAGAGTCTCTGGTTTGGTATTAGAATCATTGAGATATTCACATCGCATGCTATAGGAAGGGTCTCAGAATTGGAATGGGAAGGAGTTGGATATCACATCTCAAGCTATAGGAAGGGTCTCAGTATTGGAATGGGAAGGACTTGGATATCACATCTCATGCTATAGGAAGGCTCTCAGGTTTGGAAGGGGAAAGAGTTGGATATCTCATTTCATGTTAGAGGTAGGATCTCAGGTTTGGTATTAGAGGCATTGAGATATCACATCTCATGCTATCAGAAGGGTCTCAGGAATGGAATGGGAAGGAGTTAGATATCACATCTCATGCTAAAGGGAGGGTCTCAGGTTTGGAAGGGGAAGGATTTGGATATCACATCTCATGTTATAGGAAGGATCTCAGGTTTGGTATTAGAAGCATTGAGATATCACATCTCATGCTATCGGAAGGATCTCAGGTTTGGTATTAGAAGCATTGAGATATCACATCTCATGCTATCAGAAGAGTCTCACGATTGGAATAGGAAGGAGTTGGATATCCCATTTCATGCTAAAGGGAGGGTCTCAGGTTTGGAAGGGGAAGGATTTGGATATCACATCTCATGTTATCGGAAGGATCTCACGTTTGGTATTAGAAGTATTGAGATATCATATCTCATGCTATAGGAAGGGTCTCAGGATTGGAATGGGAAGGAGTTGGATATCACATCTCATGATATAGGGAGGGTCTCAGGATTGGAATGGGAAGGACCTAGATATCACATATCATGCTATAGGGAGGGTCTCAGTTTTGATATTAGAAGTATTGAGATATCACATCTCATGCTATCGGAAGTGTCTCAGGATTGGAACGAGAAGGATTTGGATATCACATCTCATGTTATAGGAAGGGTCTCAGGTTTGGTATAAGCATTGAGATATCACATCTCTGCTATCGGAAGTGTCTCAGGATTGGAATGGGAAGGAGTTGGATATCCCATCTCATGTTATAGGACGGGTCTCAGGTTTGTTATTAGAATCATTGAGATATCATATTGCATGCTGTAGGAAGGGTCTAAGGGTTGGAATGTGAAGGACTTGGATATCACATCTCATGTTAGAGGAAGGATCTCAGGTTTGGTATTAGAAGCATTGAGATATCACATCTCATGCTATAGGAAGGGTCTCAGGATTGGAATGGGAAGCAGTTGGATATCACATCTCATGCTATAGGAAGGGTCTCAGGTTTGGTATAAGCATTGAGATATCACATCTCATGCTATAGGACAGGTCTCAGGATTGGAATGGAAGGAGTTGGATATCACATCTCATGTTATAGGAAGGATCTCAGGTTTGGTATTAGAAGCATTGAGACATCACATCTCATGCTATAGGAAGGGTCTCAGGGTTGGAATGGGAAGGAGTTGGATATCACATCTCATCCAATAGGAAGGGTCTCAGGTTTGGAATGGGAAGGAATTGGATATCACATCTCATGTTATAGGAAGGATCTCAGGTTTGGTATTAGAAGCATTGAGATATCACATCTCATGCTATAGGAAGGGTCTCAGGATTGGAATGTGAAGGATTTGGATATCACATCTCATGCTAAAGGAAGGGTCTCAGGTTTGGTAGAAGCATTGAGATATCACGTCGCTGCTATCGGAAGGGCCTCAGGATTGGATTGGGAAGGAGTTGGATATCCCTTCTCATGCTATAGGAAGGGTCTCAGGATTTGAATGGCAAGGAGTTGGATATCACATCTCATGCCATAGGAAGGGTCTCAGGTTTGGATTGGGAAGGAGTTGGATATCCCTTCTCATGCTATAGGAAGTGTCTCAGGTTGGAATGGGAAGAAGTTGTATATCACATCTCATGTTATAGGAAGGGTCTCAGGATTGGAATGGGAAGGATTTGGATATCACATCTCTTGCTATAGGAAGGGTCTCAGGATTGGAATGGGTAGGAGTTGGATATTACTTTCTTGCTATAGGAAGGGTCTCATGTTTGGAATGGGAAGGAGTTGGATATCACATATGCTATAGTTAGTGTCTCAGGTTTGGAACGGGAAGGAGTTGGATATCACATCTCATGTTATAGGAAGGGTCTCAAGTTTGGTATAAGCATTGAGATATCACATCTCTGCTATCGGAAGCGGCTCAGGATTGGAATGGGAAGGAGTTGAATATCCCATCTCATGTTATAGGAAGAGTCTCTGGTTTGGTATTAGAATCATTGAGATATCACATCGCATGCTGTAGGAAGGGTCTAAGGATTGGAATGGGATGGACTTGGATATCACATCTCATGTTATAGGTAGGCTCTCAGGTTTGGTATAAGCATTGAGATATCACATCTCATGCTATAGGAAGGGTCTCAGGATTGGAATGGGATGGAATTGGATATCACATCTCAGGCTATAGGAAGGGTCTCAGGATTGGAATGGGAAGGAGTTGGATATCACATCTCATGCTATAGGAAGGGTCTCAGGTTTGGTATAAGCATTGATATATCACATCTCATGCTATAGGAAGGATCTCAGGATTGGAATGGAAGGAGTTGGATATCACATCTCATGTTATAGGAAGGATCGCAGGTTTGGTATTAGAAGCATTGAGACATCACATCTCATGCTATAGGAAGGGTCTCAGGATTGGAATGGGAAGGATTTGGATATCACATCTCTTGCTATAGGAAGGGTCTCAGGATTGGAATGGGTAGGAGTTGGATATTACTTTCTTGCTATAGGAAGGGTCTCATGTTTGGAATGGGAAGGAGTTGGATATCACATATGCTATAGTTAGTGTCTCAGGTTTGGAACGGGAAGGAGTTGGATATCACATCTCATGTTATAGGAAGGGTCTCAGGTTTGGTATAAGCATTGAGATATCACATCTCTGCTATCGGAAGCGGCTCAGGATTGGAATGGGAAGGAGTTTGATATCCCATCTCATGTTATAGGAAGAGTCTCTGGTTTGGTAGAATCATTGAGATATCACATTGCATGCTGTAGGAAGGGTCAAAGGATTGGAATGGGATGGACTTGGATATCACATCTCATGCTATAGGTAGGCTCTCAGGTTTGGTATAAGCATTGAGATATCACATCTCATGCTAAAGGAAGGGTCTCAGGATTGGAATGTGAAGGATTTGGATATCACATCTCATGCTAAAGGAAGGGTCTCAGGTTTGGTAGAAGCATTGAGATATCACGTCGCTGCTATCGGAAGGGTCTCAGGATTGGATTGGGAAGGAGTTGGATATCCCTTCTCATGCTATAGGAAGGGTCTCAGGATTTGAATGGCAAGGAGTTGGATATCACATCTCATGCCATAGGAAGGGTCTCAGGTTTGGTATAAGCATTGAGATATCACATATCTGCTATCGGAAGGGTCTCAGGATTGGATTGGGAAGGAGTTGAATATCCCTTCTCATGCTATAGGAAGTGTCTCAGGTTGGAATGGGAAGGAGTTGGATATCACATCTCATGTTATAGGAAGGGTCTCAGGATTGGAATGGGAAGGATTTGGATATCACATCTCTTGCTATAGGAAGGGTCTCAGGATTGGAATGGGTAGGAGTTGGATATTACTTTCTTGCTATAGGAAGGGTCTCATGTTTGGAATGGGAAGGAGTTGGATATCACATATGCTATAGTTAGTGTCTCAGGTTTGGAACGGGAAGGAGTTGGATATCACATCTCATGTTATAGGAAGGGTCTCAGGTTTGGTATAAGCATTGAGATATCACATCTCTGCTATCGGAAGCGGCTCAGGATTGGAATGGGAAGGAGTTGGATATCCCATCTCATGTTATAGGAAGAGTCTCTGGTTTGGTATTAGAATCATTGAGATATCACATCGCATGCTGTAGGAAGGGTCTAAGGATTGGAATGGGATGGACTTGGATATCACATCTCATGTTATAGGTAGGCTCTCAGGTTTGGTATAAGCATTGAGATATCACATCTCATGCTATAGGAAGGGTCTCAGGATTGGAATGGGAAGGAATTGGATATCACATCTCATGCTATAGGAAGGGTCTCAGATTTTGTATAAGCATTGAGATATCACATCTCATGCTAAAGGAAGGGTCTCAGGATTGGAATGGGAAGGAGTTGTATATGACATCTCAGGCCATAGGAAGGTTCTCAGGTTTGGTATAAGCATTGAGATATCACATCTCTGCTATCGGAAAGGTCTCAGGATTGGAATGGGAAGGAGTTGGATATCCCATCTCATGTTATAGGAAGGGTCTCAGGTTTGGTATTAGAAGCATAGAGATATCACATCTCATGCTATAGGAAGGGTCTCAGGATTGGAATGGGAAGGACTTGGATGTCACATCTCATGCTATAGGGAGGGTCTCAAGTTTGATATTAGAAGCATTGAGATAACAAATCTCATGATATCGGAAGGGTCTCAGGATTGGAATGGGAAGGAGTTGGATATCACATCTCATGATAAAGGAAGGGTCTAAGGTTTGGAAGGGGAAGGATTTGGATATCACATCTCATGTTATAGGACGGGTCTCAGGTTTGGTATTAGAAGCATTGAGATATCAAGTCTCATGGTATAAGAAGGGTCTCAGAATTGGAATGGGAAGGAGTTGGATATCACACCTCAAGCTATAGGAAGGGTCTCAGGATTGGAATGGGAAGGAGTTTGATATCACATCTCATGCCATAGTATGGGTCTCAGGTTTGGTAGAAGCATTGGGATATCACATCTCATGCTATCGGAAGGGTATCAGTATTGGATTTGGAAGAAGTTGGATATCCCATCTCATGCTATAGGAAGGGTCTCAGGTTGGAATGGGAAGGAGTTGGATATCACATTTCATGTTATAGGAAGGGTCTCAGGATTGGAATGGGAAGGACTTGGATATCATATCTCATGCTATAGGACGGGTCTCAGGTTTGTTATTAGAATCATTGAGATATCATATTGCATGCTGTAGGAAGGGTCTAAGGATTGGAATGGGAAGGACCTGGATATCACATCTCATGCTATAGATAGGCTCTCAGGTTTGGAAAGGGAAGGAGTTGGATATCACATCTCATGTTATAGGATGGATCTCAGGTTTGGTATTAGAAGTATTGAGATATCACATCTCATGTTATCGGAAGGATCTCAGGTTTGGTATTAGAAGTATTGAGATATCACATCTCATGCTATAGGAAGGGTCTCAGGATTGGAATGGGAAGGAGTTGGATATCACATCTCATGCTAAAGGAAGGGTCTCAGGTTTGGTAGAAGCATTGAGATATCACATCTCATGCTATAGGAAGGGTCTCAGGATTGGAATGGGAAGGACTTAGATATCACATATCATGCTATAGGGAGGGTCTCAGTTTTGATATTAGAAGCATTGAGATATCACATCTCATGCTATCGGAAGTGTCTCAGGATTGGAATGGGAAGGAGCTGGATATCACATCTCTTGCTATAGGAAGGGTCTCAGGATTGGAATGGGTAGGAGTTGGATATCACATCTCTTGCTATAGGAAGGGTCTCAGGATTGGAATGGGTAGGAGTTGGATATTACTTTCTTGCTATAGGAAGGGTCTCATGTTTGGAATGGGAAGGAGTTGGATATCACATATGCTATAGTTAGTGTCTCAGGTTTGGAACGGGAAGGAGTTGGATATCACATCTCATGTTATAGGAAGGGTCTCAGGTTTGGTATAAGCATTGAGATATCACATCTCTGCTATCAGAAGCGGCTCAGGATTGGAATGGGAAGGAGTTGGATATCCCATCTCATGTCATAGGAAGAGTCTCTGGTTTGGTATTAGAATCATTGAGATATCACATCGCATGCTGTAGGAAGGGTCTAAGGATTGGAATGGGATGGACTTGGATATCACATCTCATGTTATAGGTAGGCTCTCAGGTTTGGTATAAGCATTGAGATATCACATCTCATGCTATAGGAAGGGTCTCAGGATTGGAATGGGAAGGAATTGGATATCACATCTCATGCTATAGGAAGGGTCTCAGATTTTGTATAAGCATTGAGATATCACATCTCATGCTAAAGGAAGGGTCTCAGGATTGGAATGGGAAGGAGTTGTATATGACATCTCAGGCCATAGGAAGGTTCTCAGGTTTGGTATAAGCATTGAGATATCACATCTCTGCTATCGGAAAGGTCTCAGGATTGGAATGGGAAGGAGTTGGATAGCCCATCTCATGTTATAGGAAGGGTCTCAGGTTTGGTATTAGAAGCATAGAGATATCACATCTCATGCTATAGGAAGGGTCTCAGGATTGGAATGGGAAGGACTTGGATGTCACATCTCATGCTATAGGGAGGGTTTCAAGTTTGATATTAGAAGCATTGAGATAACAAATCTCATGATATCGGAAGGGTCTCAGGATTGGAATGGGAAGGAGTTGGATATCACATCTCATGATAAAGGAAGGGTCTAAGGTTTGGAAGGGGAAGGATTTGGATATCACATCTCATGTTATAGGACGGGTCTCAGGTTTGGTATTAGAAGCATTGAGATATCAAGTCTCATGGTATAAGAAGGGTCTCAGAATTGGAATGGGAAGGAGTTGGATATCACACCTCAAGCTATAGGAAGGGTCTCAGGATTGGAATGGGAAGGAGTTTGATATCACATCTCATGCCATAGTATGGGTCTCAGGTTTGGTAGAAGCATTGGGATATCACATCTCATGCTATCGGAAGGGTATCAGTATTGGATTTGGAAGAAGTTGGATATCCCATCTCATGCTATAGGAAGGATCTCAGGTTGGAATGGGAAGGAGTTGGATATCACATTTCATGTTATAGGAAGGGTCTCAGGATTGGAATGGGAAGGACTTGGATATCATATCTCATGCTATAGGACGGGTCTCAGGTTTGTTATTAGAATCATTGAGATATCATATTGCATGCTGTAGGAAGGGTCTAAGGATTGGAATGGGAAGGACCTGGATATCACATCTCATGCTATAGATAGGCTCTCAGGTTTGGAAAGGGAAGGAGTTGGATATCACATCTCATGTTATAGGATGGGTCTCAGGATTGGAATGGGAAGGAATTGGATATCACATCTCATGCTATAGGAAGGGTCTCAGATTTTGTATAAGCATTGAGATATCACATCTCATGCTAAAGGAAGGGTCTCAGGATTGGAATGGGAAGGAATTGGATATCACATCTCATGCTATAGGAAGGGTCTCAGATTTTGTATAAGCATTGAGATATCACATCTCATGCTAAAGGAAGGGTCTCAGGATTGGAATGGGAAGGAGTTGTATATGACATCTCAGGCCATAGGAAGGTTCTCAGGTTTGGTATAAGCATTGAGATATCACATCTCATGCTATAGGAAGGGTCTCAGGATTGGAATGGGAAGGAATTGGATATCACATCTCATGCTATAGGAAGGGTCTCAGATTTTGTATAAGCATTGAGATATCACATCTCATGCTAAAGGAAGGGTCTCAGGATTGGAATGGGAAGGAGTTGTATATGACATCTCAGGCCATAGGAAGGTTCTCAGGTTTGGTATAAGCATTGAGATATCACATCTCTGCTATCGGAAAGGTCTCAGGATTGGAATGGGAAGGAGTTGGATATCCCATCTCATGTTATAGGAAGGGTCTCAGGTTTGGTATTAGAAGCATAGAGATATCACATCTCATGCTATAGGAAGGGTCTCAGGATTGGAATGGGAAGGACTTGGATGTCACATCTCATGCTATAGGGAGGGTTTCAAGTTTGATATTAGAAGCATTGAGATAACAAATCTCATGATATCGGAAGGGTCTCAGGATTGGAATGGGAAGGAGTTGGATATCACATCTCATGATAAAGGAAGGGTCTAAGGTTTGGAAGGGGAAGGATTTGGATATCACATCTCATGTTATAGGACGGGTCTCAGGTTTGGTATTAGAAGCATTGAGATATCAAGTCTCATGGTATAAGAAGGGTCTCAGAATTGGAATGGGAAGGAGTTGGATATCACACCTCAAGCTATAGGAAGGGTCTCAGGATTGGAATGGGAAGGAGTTTGATATCACATCTCATGCCATAGTATGGGTCTCAGGTTTGGTAGAAGCATTGGGATATCACATCTCATGCTATCGGAAGGGTATCAGTATTGGATTTGGAAGAAGTTGGATATCCCATCTCATGCTATAGGAAGGATCTCAGGTTGGAATGGGAAGGAGTTGGATATCACATTTCATGTTATAGGAAGGGTCTCAGGATTGGAATGGGAAGGACTTGGATATCATATCTCATGCTATAGGACGGGTCTCAGGTTTGTTATTAGAATCATTGAGATATCATATTGCATGCTGTAGGAAGGGTC
The DNA here is from genome assembly GCF_040938575.1 of Ambystoma mexicanum. Lineage (NCBI taxonomy): Eukaryota > Metazoa > Chordata > Amphibia > Caudata > Ambystomatidae > Ambystoma > Ambystoma mexicanum. Next base: position 163,696 of record NW_027182355.1, read on the forward strand.
TAAGGATTGGAATGGGAAGGACCTGGATATCACATCTCATGCTATAGATAGGCTCTCAGGTTTGGAAAGGGAAGGAGTTGGATATCACATCTCATGTTATAGGATGGATCTCAGGTTTGGTATTAGAAGCATTGAGATATCAAGTCTCATGGTATAAGAAGGGTCTCAGAATTGGAATGGGAAGGAGTTGGATATCACACCTCAAGCTATAGGAAGGGTCTCAGGATTGGAATGGGAAGGAGTTTGATATCATATCTCATGCCATAGTATGGGTCTCAGGTTTGGTAGAAGCATTGGGATATCACATCTCATGCTATCGGAAGGGTATCAGTATTGGATTTGGACGAAGTTGGATATCCCATCTCATGCTATAGGACGGGTCTCAGGTTTGTTATTAGAATCATTGAGATATCATATTGCATGCTGTAGGAAGGGTCTAAGGGTTGGAATGGGAAGGACCTGGATATCACATCTCATGCTATAGATAGGCTCTCAGGTTTGGAAAGGGAAGGAGTTGGATATCACATCTCATGTTATAGGATGGATCTCAGGTTTGGTATTAGAAGTATTGAGATATCACATCTCATGTTATCGGAAGGATCTCAGGTTTGGTATTAGAAGTATTGAGATATCACATCTCATGCTATAGGAAGGGTCTCAGGATTGGAATGGGAAGGAGTTGGATATCACATCTCATGCTAAAGGAAGGGTCTCAGGTTTGGTAGAAGCATTGAGATATCACATCTCATGCTATAGGAAGGGTCTCAGGATTGGAATGGAAAGGACTTAGATATCACATATCATGCTATAGGGAGGGTCTCAGTTTTGATATTAGAAGCATTGAGATATCACATCTCATGCTATCGGAAGTGTCTCAGGATTGGAATGGGAAGGAGCTGGATATCACATCTCATGCTAAAGGAAGGGTCTCAGGTTTGGAACGGGAAGGAGTTGGATATCACATCTCATGTTATAGGAAGGGTCTCAGGTTTGGTATAAACATTGAGATATCACATCTCTGCTATCGGAAGTGTCTCAGGATTGGAATGGGAAGGAGTTGGATATCCCATCTCATGTTATAGGACGGGTCTCAGGTTTGTTATTAGAATCATTGAGATATCATATTGCATGCTGTAGGAAGGGTCTAAGGGTTGGAATGTGAAGGACTTGGATATCACATCTCATGCTATAGATAGGCTCTTAGGTTTGGAAAGGGAAGGAGTTGGATATCACATTTCATGTTAGAGGAAGAATCCCAGGTTTGGCATTAGAAGCATTGAGATATCACATCTCATGCTAGTGGAAGGGTCTCAGGATTGGAATGGGGAGGAGTTGGATATCACATCTCATGCTATAGGAAGGGTCTCAGGTTTGGTATAAGCATTGAGATATCACATCTCATGCTATAGGACGGGTCTCAGGATTGGAATGGAAGGAGTTGGATATCACATCTCATGTTATAGGAAGGATCTCAGGTTTGGTATTAGAAGCATTGAGACATCACATCTCATGCTATAGGAAGGGTCTCAGGGTTGGAATGGGAAGGAGTTGGATATCACATCTCATCCAATAGGAAGGGTCTCAGGTTTGGAATGGGAAGGAATTGGATATCACATCTCATGTTATAGGAAGGATCTCAGGGTTGGTAGTAGAAGCATTGAGATATCACATCTCATGCTATAGGAAGGGTCTCAGGATTGGAATGTGAAGGATTTGGATATCACATCTCATGCTAAAGGAAGGGTCTCAGGTTTGGTAGAAGCATTGAGATATCACGTCTCTGCTATCGGAAGGGTCTCAGGATTGGATTGGGAAGGAGTTGGATATCCCTTTTCATGCTATAGGAAGGGTCTCAGGATTTGAATGGCAAGGAGTTGGATATCACATCTCATGCCATAGGAAGGGTCTCAGGTTTGGTATAAGCATTGAGATATCACATCTCTGCTATCGGAAGGGTCTCAGGATTGGATTGGGAAGGAGTTGGATATCCCTTCTCATGCTATAGGAAGTGTCTCAGGTTGGAATGGGAAGGAGTTGGATATCACATCTCATGTTATAGGAAGGGTCTGTAAGGATATTTGGCATGTTACAGCACAGAGTACAGCACTACTGCACAAGTAGCATTTTTTTTTTGCAGCACCACCACAAGGGTGCGGTGCATTGCTATATGGGTTAGCAGATTAACAAGGAAAGACAGACTATTCAGTCAAAAACGATTTTAACATATAAGATGCAAATCTATTTTTACAGTTAAAAGCACACGTGTTCATTTAAAAATGCACACTATTTTTCACCTGAAATGCCTATATTGCTAGAGACACATTTGAAAATTAACAGCTAACATATTAACCATTAACCCGACTAATAAAACCTTATTTTAATATAACTCACTAATAAAATGTGTTCTCTACTGCAGAATTAGGCATACTTTGAAAACCAGTTAAATGAGTGTGCAGATTTTTTTTTCCTCTCTTCTCTGCCTGATTATCCGTGTTGTTGTGCACAGTAACTGCAGGAGGAAGGAAGTCAGATTTGCAACAATTGCAAATGTATAAGCGAAGCTATTGTTGAAGAGTAGGAGGATGAGAGATGATGGATTTCATTGGAACACGTCATAAAGAGGGCTGAGAGGAAAGTTTTAGTGGGCAGTAGCAGGGAAAAAGACAGGCAGACATCTTTCTGCACTACTGGGGAGAAGACCTGGCTGTGGGGGTGTCCTGCTGCAGTCGAGACTGGGGAAAGCTGAAAGAATTACCTTTCCACTGGCAGAGGCAGTCCTATCTGAAAAAGCTGAGAATTCCAGGCAATGACCCCGGCTTGAGAAGGCAAGCGTTCCTTTTTGCTGGAATTAAGCCAAGAGAGCCACATTCACAGAGAGAAGCCTCTGAACAGATAAGGTAATTACCTAACTGGGGGAGCTGTGTGTGTGCACGAAAGTATGCAGTCAGTGTAGAAAAATGAAAGTCCCGTGCGTGTCTTAATCAAGTGCTAATGTTGCAATTTAAGTTCTGTTCTCCGCCACTATAATTGCAGTGTGTCATTGAAAATGCTTTGATTGTTCCATTTTATTGCTGTAAAGAATGAGATCATGTCTAAATGCAACTTTTATAATACAGAAAATATTTGAAAACAGACGGGTGGTTTATTTTCTATTTACCATTACAATGCCAATGATGTGGGGAGATTTTTAAACAGTGCAATGGTCATTTTAAGACAGATGTGTGTATGTCAGAATCAGTATGAATAATTGTGAGTGACTGTAGTATAACTTGTTGGAGGTACATGAGCCAACGGGAAGAGAGACTCTCTGAACATAGCTCCCTACCGTATATAAGGTAGTGGAAATTACCACAAGACTACCACATATAGCTCTCTGTCGTAAATAAGTCAGTGAGTTTGCCCATGGTGGCGCACCAACACTATCACTGGAAATTGTGGTATCTCTAGAATGCAGGTCTGAGGTCTCTCTAGTGATCACACGAAAAATCTAAGCGAAGATAAGGGATTCTGGACATTGGGGCCACAAATAAAACAAGGGAATTATGCTCACCAAAATACCACCAACCACGTATACCAAATATGCAGGTCTGGGTGCTGAAATAATGCATGTCCATTGTATTATTGTTGCACATGGCCAAATCTGAATACAAAGAGTGATTATTGCTAAGTTATTTTTCGGCGGTAATAAAATACCGTCAGGCCCCAAATCTCCACAAAATACCCTACATATTTATGGTGCGTTGCAGGCCGGGAAAGTGATCATAGAGTACCTACTGGGCGTGGCAAGCGTGTCTCACACTGCCATTTGCACATTAAAGGGAACCCATTTTATAATAGCAGTGTGCCACTAAAAACGAATTTCAGAATGTCACAAAGGGAAACCACATTCTCAGATCTAGTGCAATATTTAGAGGCAAAGTTATTTGCACATGGGAATTGGTCTTCGAACAGTACCTTAGAATGGAGTAACCGCATTCAGGGTGAGGTGCAGAAAGAAAAACTAGACAATATTTTTGCAGAAGGCAGCATAATTCAGGTCTGCCTTACAAGATTATTGAATGCAGCCGATAAAAGTGCAGAGAAAGACTGTTTAATACGGCTATGCGGCAAAATATGGTTTATTTTAAACAAGTCCCTGCGAATGCAAGAGAATGATACTCAGCTAATTAACAGGTTAAAGACTGAATTAGATGGGGCAAGTAAAAATCAGGAAATGTTGAGAGCAGAATTGGATGTATGCCAAAAAGACATGCAATTAAAATGCAGAGACTTTGATACTCAGTTATCCAAAAGCAAGAAACAATTTGAAGATAGTGAGCAAGAATTGACACACTTAAAAGCCTTAGTGGATCACATTAGGCAGGATAAAGATGAGGTTGTTTCAGAAATGCAGATTTTACAAAAAGAACATTGCGAAAAAGAAGGTGATCTCCAGAGTGTAGAACAAGAAATGATTAAAATGATCCAAGAAAGAGACAAGAGAAGTAAAGAGTTCAATGAATGCCAAATGCAAATGTGCGATATGCAGGAGGCAATTAATAAAATGAGTGATGAAAATAATTATTTGCATGATGAAGCCAACAGACTCCTTAAAAAGTGTAAGGACTTAGAACAGCAAATGTGCATTCCCAGGTCCCAGGAGAGGCGGCAGGGTACCACATTCAATGGAGTGGAGGTGAATTCTAGCTCTGCCCAAAGAGCTAGTGCCCCAGTGACTGGGCCGGTGACTGAACTTGGTTGCAGCGCCCTTGGGGGATTTGATACTCCCATTGGGGGCAGCCACCAATCTCATACACCTGAAAACAGGATTGAATCACAAAATAGTGCAATTCCATGCATTGCAACAAGTAGCCCCATAAAAATAATGAAATCCATTAAAGCCCTGATCAAACCATTTAAAAAGGGAGGTGAATGTTGCATTGAGGATCACTTAGAAGCGGTGCATGACATTTTTAAAGCACTCCAGATACCTAAGGAACAGTACAGACAATATTTTCATTTAACTTTAGATGCCCCGACGGCCAGCATCATAAGGGGATTAAATGAACAGCAGAATATGACATGGCTGGAGTTTGAAAAATAAATTAGGCGTCATTTTTCTCCTTTTCAGTCATTGCAAGAGGCAAAGAAAGTCGCGTACACTATTACTGCTGGACCTAATACATCACCTCGCCAATTTTTACAAGACTTAAAAAGAGCATTCTCTCGCTTTGATGTATCTTTTGACTCAAATTCCAATGAGTTTAAAACCGCATACTTCTATGGGCTACAGAAAGACATCATATCCCAATTGGTCCGTGAATTTGACCGTGACAAGTCCCTTGAATGGATTGTACATCAAAGCACCAAGCTATATGAGGTACTCTATTGTCAGGGTAGAGAAAGTGATAAAATGAAAGATACTAGGCCTAAATCTAAAGAACCCTCAGCCACAGTAATGGAAATCAGGTCAGCCAAAATGTCCCTTGAGTCTGCTCAAAGCCAAGGTAAAAATAATGTGACACCTGAACAAAGGGGTAATCAACAAAGATCGCCATTTCCTGTACCAATGTTCCAATCACATGATCCTAGTAATAGAGAGAGCTACATCAGCCCTAGATATTTAGGAGATAGACCCCGGGTAAGATACCGGTCTGATATGGCAGGCATGAACCATAACCAGAGACAAAATCAAGATCAAAGAAATGATGGTCCCTACCAGTCATTGGGGACACAGAGCAGATTTGATCCCAGCACCATGATATATGGTAATCAGGATAGGCCCCGATATGTGGATCGATTTACTGATAATGGAAATCAACATAGGGGCCAGTACCCACAATCTGAGAGACAGGACATGAAGCAAAACGTGAACTACAGTCCACGCCAGTACAATGATTCCCCACCAGGGGACTATAATCAAAGGATGGGTGCAACCCGCTCCCCTCCACAAATGAATCAAGAGTTCAGAAACCATCCCAACCGGTATCAATCACCTGAGAGGTATCAGAATAGATCCAATCAGGGGGAAAACAACCAATATCGACCTAGGCCACAGAAAGAGGATCCTAGAGAGGTGGAAAGGTTCCAATGCCTTGAGGCCCAAGTGAAAATGTTAGCTGAGCAAATAGGAAAGCTCTATACAGCGCAAAAACAACCTTCCAAAGAGGGGGCTGATGGCCATAGCAATGACCGGGGGGCTTCCGAAAAGTGACTAAGTACTCATGATAACTGCAGTGCCAAAATGACAGATTGCTCTGATATAACTTTGCATAACGACTCTGAGATGACTAATGGATTAAAAATGAAAGTACCAGTAAATGAAATTGTGATGGAAAGTGTAAATACTTCTAAAAAAGAGGTACGGTTTAACTTAGAGCTAAATAAAACAGTAAAGATTTGCACAAATGAAAAAGAAACATTAGGAATTCCAAAAGAACAAAGGGACAGATTTAAGAAAAATGACTCATGCATGGGGAATACCAGTGAACAGGGAGTAAGTGGGGATGCCATAGCTCATTCCCTGGGCAAGCAAAACAATGACCAAACACAGACAGAAAAAGGAAATACTCACAAGGAGGGTACAAGTCAATCACCTGAAAAATTCATTGAGCCACATATTTTTGAAGAGGCTGAAAGGGCTGGTATTACACTAAATGATCACAAATGCACAGAATTAAAAAATGACAAATTGCTGAATGATGTTGTGACACATGTTCAGTTGGAAGGTTGTAATGTGGTCTCTGATGTTACCCAGATGGATGGGCGAACGGTGGCCACACTCCAAAAAACCTCTGAACATGGAGAAATGAATAAAATACCTCGCACAGAAATGGGTAAAAAGGAGGGAAAAATGTCTTTTCATTTACCAATGTGCTTAGCCAAAAGTGAAAAAGACCTGAGAAAGGTGAGCCCTGAAATCAGTAAGAATTCACATTTCTTATGTGTATTAGAGGAAGTTGAGGACAGATATTATGCACCCATCACTGTAGAAGAAAAATGCCACACATTTGCTATGATTGACACTGGCGCACAGGCCACAGTTATGTCCAAGGAGCTGGTAAAGAGTATCAATGAAGGGAGGCCTCCACAGAGTCAGATCACCGTGAAGGCAAATCAAGGCCCAGTGCATAACTTTAATGGGGAGGAGGTGCCCATCATAGGTGTAACTGAGGTTGACATAAAAATAGGTAAGCACAGAATGAAACAAGAGGTATTGATCACATCTATTTGTGAAATTCCATTTCTGATGGGGACAGATTGCCTGAAAAGATTGTCTCCTCTCATAGATGGGGTGAATGGAGTGCTGTGGTCCTTAACCAAAAAACCATTGAGGCCTAAGAAACTAAAATCACAAAACAGCAATATAAAAGAATGTCACACCGTTGCCAAAACAAATGATGCTGTGGAGGTATATCTCCAGAATAGCTGCATACCTAGTGTCACTGTTATATTAATGTGTCAAGACAAAGATCAGAGCGACAATGAAAAACTACCTGTACAAATATACTTGGACCCAAGGAAAGATTGGCAGACTGCCATAGATGAGTACACATTACGTTTCTACTTAAAAGAGAATACATGCAAACAGAATATTGTTCCTAAAACAGATTCAGAAAAACACATTACCACTCTGGCAGAGATACACATGGAAGATGAGCAACCATAGGTTCACGTTGGTATAAATGATTATCTTAAAACAATAAAAGCCACTTTAGCGCTTGAACATGAAAGGAGTTTCATTAATGAGAAATTGTTGCAAAAAATTATGGAGAGGGAAGAAATCCCGAAATTTAGGATTAAAAACCAATATGTTTCTGGGTTGGACAGTCCAGATTTTGAAAACCGAATTACAGGCAGATGCATGCTTAAAATTAGTATTGGGCAGAAAAAAATTTACCATAATGTATGGATAGTGAGTGGAGCACAAAATGAATTTTACATGGGCAATGACATCATGCACAGAATGTGTATGGTGTTAGACTTCCTTAATCAAAAAATATGGTCACGCCTAGGTGGGCCGGCGCCTGAATTTGAAGACAAAAGAAGGGCTTATCATTGTGCACAACTAGTTCCTTATGCAGTCGAATTACAAATGAGGAAAAATACTATTGTTCCTGCATTTACAAAACAGTTTGCAATAACACTGAAATGCAAAAATGGACAGCAGATGAAAGGCTATGATGCATTTGTATGCCTGAATGAATCCATAAAACAGCAAGGCCTGGATTATGAATACATTCCATTGGTAGACATTGGTGAGGGATCTGTAAAAATCATGGTAAATAATAAAGGTTGTCAGGACGTTCATTTAGAGGAAAACTCCCCATTAGGAATGGCCATACAAAAATCACATTATACGGCAGATTTAAATAACATGGTGATTGGGAATATTCCTGAAAAATATGTAGATGCCAAGGGCGAGTTGCCAGAACACCTGGACTCTCAGCCCAAAGGAATATTTAAAATTCACTCTGTGTATCCTTATGATTCAAATGAGACAGTGTGCTGCCATCAAGAGGATTGCATAATATTTAATTTAAATGAAAATGTAACAGGAAATCAGCCCATTGAAGTGGAAGCTGATATGCCAAAATATTTGAAAGTGGCAGCTCTACAAAAAGACACAGCCACACAGTTAGAGGAAAGCGCTGAGATTCCTTTACCAGAAGAGTTTCCAGAATTTTCCAGAATGGTAGAAGAGCAGATCTCCTTAGCGGATGCATGTAACAGCGATGAGGATCGACGCAATCTGAGGGAAATATTTATGGAGTTTAAGGATGTATTTGCAAAAGATGCTTATGATTGTGGTTTAACTGATTTACATGTGGCCACACTACCAGAAGGTTGTAGCAGAAATCCAGTGTTTGTACGCCAGTATAGACTACCGCTGGCATGTTTAGAATCATTGGCAGAGATTATTAAAAATTTGGAATCACGGGGAATAATTAGGCCCATTCATAGCACATCCAATACGCCTATTTTAGGTGTGTTAAAGCCAAATGGTCAATGGCGGCTGTGTGCAGACTTAAGAGAGTTAAATAAAAGAGTACCAGTATCTAGATGGCCACTACCATTCATTGATCAGGGCCTAGCTCAGATACATGGTTCAAATGTATTTACCACGTTAGATCTCACATCTGGATATTGGTGTGTGCCATTGGCAGAGGAGATACAACACCTATTTTCCTTTACCTTTGACAGGACTCAATATGCCTGGCTTAGAGCTCCGTTCGGGTACATCAATAGTGGGAGTGAATTTGGCATATTTTTGAGAAAGGCCATGCCGGAATGCCAAAAGAGATGACTACTGTGGATTCAAGATTGCCAAGATGAAAGAGTACTCGAATGAACCGAATAACATCGCTGGTCGGGACATACCAAAAGAGACAAAACAAAAGTTCCGGCATATGAAGTTCCACGTATTTATTATTTTAATTATTTATTTTAACTTGTTATATTACTTATTTGTTTTAGTTAGTTGTTTTATTTCATTGTTTTTAATTGACTTGGAAAATTTAAACTTAAGGTAATGCCACTTCCACTGAGAAGGCAAATGTGGAACATTTTATGGACTTATGGACTCAGATGAAATATTGATTGCAAATTTTCATTGATGCACATGAATATTCATTTTGTTGGATTGATATATTGTATAAAAAAAAAAAAAGAACAAGTTGTTTTTAGAGATTGGCTTGGATTATAGCCAAGTTCTAAAAACAAAAGGAGGGTATATGTAAGGATATTTGGCATGTTACAGCACAGAGTACAGCACTACTGCACAAGTAGCATTTTTTTTTTGCAGCACCACCACAAGGGTGCGGTGCATTGCTATATGGGTTAGCAGATTAACAAGGAAAGACAGACTATTCAGTCAAAAACGATTTTAACATATAAGATGCAAATCTATTTTTACAGTTAAAAGCACACGTGTTCATTTAAAAATGCACACTATTTTTCACCTGAAATGCCTATATTGCTAGAGACACATTTGAAAATTAACAGCTAACATATTAACCATTAACCCGACTAATAAAACCTTATTTTAATATAACTCACTAATAAAATGTGTTCTCTACTGCAGAATTAGGCATACTTTGAAAACCAGTTAAATGAGTGTGCAGATTTTTTTTTCCTCTCTTCTCTGCCTGATTATCCGTGTTGTTGTGCACAGTAACTGCAGGAGGAAGGAAGTCAGATTTGCAACAATTGCAAATGTATAAGCGAAGCTATTGTTGAAGAGTAGGAGGATGAGAGATGATGGATTTCATTGGAACACGTCATAAAGAGGGCTGAGAGGAAAGTTTTAGTGGGCAGTAGCAGGGAAAAAGACAGGCAGACATCTTTCTGCACTACTGGGGAGAAGACCTGGCTGTGGGGGTGTCCTGCTGCAGTCGAGACTGGGGAAAGCTGAAAGAATTACCTTTCCACTGGCAGAGGCAGTCCTATCTGAAAAAGCTGAGAATTCCAGGCAATGACCCCGGCTTGAGAAGGCAAGCGTTCCTTTTTGCTGGAATTAAGCCAAGAGAGCCACATTCACAGAGAGAAGCCTCTGAACAGATAAGGTAATTACCTAACTGGGGGAGCTGTGTGTGTGCACGAAAGTATGCAGTCAGTGTAGAAAAATGAAAGTCCCGTGCGTGTCTTAATCAAGTGCTAATGTTGCAATTTAAGTTCTGTTCTCCGCCACTATAATTGCAGTGTGTCATTGAAAATGCTTTGATTGTTCCATTTTATTGCTGTAAAGAATGAGATCATGTCTAAATGCAACTTTTATAATACAGAAAATATTTGAAAACAGACGGGTGGTTTATTTTCTATTTACCATTACAATGCCAATGATGTGGGGAGATTTTTAAACAGTGCAATGGTCATTTTAAGACAGATGTGTGTATGTCAGAATCAGTATGAATAATTGTGAGTGACTGTAGTATAACTTGTTGGAGGTACATGAGCCAACGGGAAGAGAGACTCTCTGAACATAGCTCCCTACCGTATATAAGGTAGTGGAAATTACCACAAGACTACCACATATAGCTCTCTGTCGTAAATAAGTCAGTGAGTTTGCCCATGGTGGCGCACCAACACTATCACTGGAAATTGTGGTATCTCTAGAATGCAGGTCTGAGGTCTCTCTAGTGATCACACGAAAAATCTAAGCGAAGATAAGGGATTCTGGACATTGGGGCCACAAATAAAACAAGGGAATTATGCTCACCAAAATACCACCAACCACGTATACCAAATATGCAGGTCTGGGTGCTGAAATAATGCATGTCCATTGTATTATTGTTGCACATGGCCAAATCTGAATACAAAGAGTGATTATTGCTAAGTTATTTTTCGGCGGTAATAAAATACCGTCAGGCCCCAAATCTCCACAAAATACCCTACAGGTCTCAGGATTCGAATGGGAAGGAGTTGGATACCACATCTCATGATAAAGGAAGGGTCTAAGGTTTGGAAGGGGAAGGATTTGGATATCACATCTCATGTTATAGGACGGTCTCAGGTTTGGTATTAGAAGCATTGAGATATCAAGTCTCATGGTATAAGAAGGGTCTCAGAATTGGAATGGGAAGGAGTTGGATATCACACCTCAAGCTATAGGAAGGGTCTCAGGATTGGAATGGGAAGGAGTTTGATATCATATCTCATGCCATAGTATGGGTCTCAGGTTTGGTAGAAGCATTGGGATATCACATCTCATGCTATCGGAAGGGTATCAGTATTGGATTTGGACGAAGTTGGATATCCCATCTCATGCTATAGGACGGGTCTCAGGTTTGTTATTAGAATCATTGAGATATCATATTGCATGCTGTAGGAAGGGTCTAAGGGTTGGAATGGGAAGGACCTGGATATCACATCTCATGCTATAGATAGGCTCTCAGGTTTGGAAAGGGAAGGAGTTGGATATCACATCTCATGTTATAGGATGGATCTCAGGTTTGGTATTAGAAGTATTGAGATATCACATCTCATGTTATCGGAAGGATCTCAGGTTTGGTATTAGAAGTATTGAGATATCACATCTCATGCTATAGGAAGGGTCTCAGGATTGGAATGGGAAGGAGTTGGATATCACATCTCATGCTAAAGGAAGGGTCTCAGGTTTGGTAGAAGCATTGAGATATCACATCTCATGCTATAGGAAGGGTCTCAGGATTGGAATGGGAAGGACTTAGATATCACATATCATGCTATAGGGAGGGTCTCAGTTTTGATATTAGAAGCATTGAGATATCACATCTCATGCTATCGGAAGTGTCTCAGGATTGGAATGGGAAGGAGCTGGATATCACATCTCATGCTAAAGGAAGGGTCTCAGGTTTGGAACGGGAAGGAGTTGGATATCACATCTCATGTTATAGGAAGGGTCTCAGGTTTGGTATAAACATTGAGATATCACATCTCTGCTATCGGAAGTGTCTCAGGATTGGAATGGGAAGGAGTTGGATATCCCATCTCATGTTATAGGACGGGTCTCAGGTTTGTTATTAGAATCATTGAGATATCATATTGCATGCTGTAGGAAGGGTCTAAGGGTTGGAATGTGAAGGACTTGGATATCACATCTCATGCTATAGATAGGCTCTTAGGTTTGGAAAGGGAAGGAGTTGGATATCACATTTCATGTTAGAGGAAGAATCTCAGGTTTGGTATTAGAAGCATTGAGATATCACATCTCATGCTAGTGGAAGGGTCTCAGGATTGGAATGGGGAGGAGTTGGATATCACATCTCATGCTATAGGAAGGGTCTCAGGTTTGGTATAAGCATTGAGATATCACATCTCATGCTATAGGACGGGTCTCAGGATTGGAATGGAAGGAGTTGGATATCACATCTCATGTTATAGGAAGGATCTCAGGTTTGGTATTAGAAGCATTGAGACATCACATCTCATGCTATAGGAAGGGTCTCAGGGTTGGAATGGGAAGGAGTTGGATATCACATCTCATCCAATAGGAAGGGTCTCAGGTTTGGAATGGGAAGGAATTGGATATCACATCTCATGTTATAGGAAGGATCTCAGGTTTGGTATTAGAAGCATTGAGATATCACATCTCATGCTATAGGAAGGGTCTCAGGATTGGAATGTGAAGGATTTGGATATCACATCTCATGCTAAAGGAAGGGTCTCAGGTTTGGTAGAAGCATTGAGATATCACGTCTCTGCTATCGGAAGGGTCTCAGGATTGGATTGGGAAGGAGTTGGATATCCCTTTTCATGCTATAGGAAGGGTCTCAGGATTTGAATGGCAAGGAGTTGGATATCACATCTCATGCCATAGGAAGGGTCTCAGGTTTGGTATAAGCATTGAGATATCACATCTCTGCTATCGGAAGGGTCTCAGGATTGGATTGGGAAGGAGTTGGATATCCCTTCTCATGCTATAGGAAGTGTCTCAGGTTGGAATGGGAAGGAGTTGGATATCACATCTCATGTTATAGGAAGGGTCTCAGGATTCGAATGGGAAGGAGTTGGATACCACATCTAATGATAAAGGAAGGGTCTAAGGTTTGGAAGGGGAAGGATTTGGATATCACATCTCATGTTATAGGACGGTCTCAGGTTTGGTATTAGAAGCATTGAGATATCAAGTCTCATGGTATAAGAAGGGTCTCAGAATTGGAATGGGAAGGAGTTGGATATCACACCTCAAGCTATAGGAAGGGTCTCAGGATTGGAATGGGAAGGAGTTTGATATCATATCTCATGCCATAGTATGGGTCTCAGGTTTGGTAGAAGCATTGGGATATCACATCTCATGCTATCGGAAGGGTATCAGTATTGGATTTGGACGAAGTTGGATATCCCATCTCATGCTATAGGAAGGATCTCAGGTTGGAATGGGAAGGAGTTGGATATCACATTTCATGTTATAGGAAGGGTCTCAGGATTGGAATGGGAAGGACTTGGATATCATATCTCATGCTATAGGACGGGTCTCAGGTTTGTTATTAGAATCATTGAGATATCATATTGCATGCTGTAGGAAGGGTCTAAGGATTGGAATGGGAAGGACTTGGATATCACATCTCATGTTATAGGAAGAGTCTCTGGTTTGGTAGAATCATTGAGATATCACATCGCATGCTGTAGGAAGGGTCAAAGGATTGGAATGGGATGGACTTGGATATCACATCTCATGCTATAGGTAGGCTCTCAGGTTTGGTATAAGCATTGAGATATCACATCTCATGCTATAGGAAGGGTCTCAGGATTGGAATGGGAAGGAATTGGATATCACATCTCATGCTATAGGAAGGGTCTCAGATTTGGTATAAGCATTGAGATATCACATCTCATGCTAAAGGAAGGGTCTCAGGATTGGAATGTGAAGGATTTGGATATCACATCTCATGCTAAAGGAAGGGTCTCAGGTTTGGTAGAAGCATTGAGATATCACGTCGCTGCTATCGGAAGGGTCTCAGGATTGGATTGGGAAGGAGTTGGATATCCCTTCTCATGCTATAGGAAGGGTCTCAGGATTTGAATGGCAAGGAGTTGGATATCACATCTCATGCCATAGGAAGGGTCTCAGGTTTGGTATAAGCATTGAGATATCACATCTCTGCTATCGGAAGGGTCTCAGGATTGGATTGGGAAGGAGTTGAATATCCCTTCTCATGCTATAGGAAGTGTCTCAGGTTGGAATGGGAAGGAGTTGGATATCACATCTCATGTTATAGGAAGGGTCTCAGGATTGGAATGGGAAGGATTTGGATATCACATCTCTTGCTATAGGAAGGGTCTCAGGATTGGAATGGGTAGGAGTTGGATATTACTTTCTTGCTCTAGGAAGGGTCTCATGTTTGGAATGGGAAGGAGTTGGATATCACATATGCTATAGTTAGTGTCTCAGGTTTGGAACGGGAAGGAGTTGGATATCACATCTCATGTTATAGGAAGGGTCTCAGGTTTGGTATAAGCATTGAGATATCACATCTCTGCTATCGAAAGCGGCTCAGGATTGGAATGGGAAGGAGTTGGATATCCCATCTCATGTTATAGGAAGAGTCTCTGGTTTGGTATTAGAATCATTGAGATATCACATCGCATGCTGTAGGAAGGGTCTAAGGATTGGAATGGGATGGACTTGGATATCACATCTCATGTTATAGGTAGGCTCTCAGGTTTGGTATAAGCATTGAGATATCACATCTCATGCTATAGGAAGGGTCTCAGGATTGGAATGGGAAGGAATTGGATATCACATCTCATGCTATAGGAAGGGTCTCAGATTTGGTATAAGCATTGAGATATCACATCTCATGCTAAAGGAAGGGTCTCAGGATTGGAATGGGAAGGAGTTGTATATGACATCTCAGGCCATAGGAAGGTTCTCAGGTTTGGTATAAGCATTGAGATATCACATCTCTGCTATCGGAAAGGTCTCAGGATTCGAATGGGAAGGAGTTGGATATCCCATCTCATGTTATAGGAAGGGTCTCAGGTTTGGTATTAGAAGCATAGAGATATCACATCTCTTGCTATAGGAAGGGTCTCAGGATTGGAATGGGAAGGACTTGGATGTCACATCTCATGCTATAGGGAGGGTCTCAAGTTTGATATTAGAAGCATTGAGATAACAAATCTCATGATATCGGAAGGGTCTCAGGATTGGAATGGGAAGGAGTTGGATATCACATCTCATGATAAAGGAAGGGTCTAAGGTTTGGAAGGGGAAGGATTTGGATATCACATCTCATGTTATAGGACGGGTCTCAGGTTTGGTATTAGAAGCATTGAGATATCAAGTCTCATGGTATAAGAAGGGTCTCAGAATTGGAATGGGAAGGAGTTGGATATCACACCTCAAGCTATAGGAAGGGTCTCAGGATTGGAATGGGAAGGAGTTTGATATCACATCTCATGCCATAGTATGGGTCTCAGGTTTGGTAGAAGCATTGGGATATCACATCTCATGCTATCGGAAGGGTATCAGTATTGGATTTGGAAGAAGTTGGATATCCCATCTCATGCTATAGGAAGGGTCTCAGGTTGGAATGGGAAGGAGTTGGATATCACATTTCATGTTACAGGAAGGGTCTCAGGATTGGAATGGGAAGGACTTGGATATCATATCTCATGCTATAGGACGGGTCTCAGGTTTGTTATTAGAATCATTGAGATATCATATTGCATGCTGTAGGAAGGGTCTAAGGATTGGAATGGGAAGGACCTGGATATCACATCTCATGCTATAGATAGGCTCTCAGGTTTGGAAAGGGAAGGAGTTGGATATCACATCTCATGTTATAGGATGGATCTCAGGTTTGGTATTAGAAGTATTGAGATATCACATCTCATGTTATCGGAAGGATCTCAGGTTTGGTATTAGAAGTATTGAGATATCACATCTCATGCTATAGGAAGGGTCTCAGGATTGGAATGGGAAGGAGTTGGATATCACATCTCATGCTAAAGGAAGGGTCTCAGGTTTGGTAGAAGCATTGAGATATCACATCTCATGCTATAGGAAGGGTCTCAGGATTGGAATGGGAAGGACTTAGATATCACATATCATGCTATAGGGAGGGTCTCAGTTTTGATATTAGAAGCATTGAGATATCACATCTCATGCTATCGGAAGTGTCTCAGGATTGGAATGGGAAGGAGCTGGATATCACATCTCTTGCTATAGGAAGGGTCTCAGGATTGGAATGGGTAGGAGTTGGATATCACATCTCTTGCTATAGGAAGGGTCTCAGGATTGGAATGGGTAGGAGTTGGATATTACTTTCTTGCTATATCAAGGGTCTCATGTTTGGAATGGGAAGGAGTTGGATATCACATATGCTATAGTTAGTGTCTCAGGTTTGGAACGGGAAGGAGTTGGATATCACATCTCATGTTATAGGAAGGGTCTCAGGTTTGGTATAAGCATTGAGATATCACATCTCTGCTATCGGAAGCGGCTCAGGATTGGAATGGGAAGGAGTTGGATATCCCATCTCATGTTATAGGAAGAGTCTCTGATTTGGTATTAGAATCATTGAGATATCACATCGCATGCTGTAGGAAGGGTCTAAGGATTGGAATGGGATGGACTTGGATATCACATCTCATGTTATAGGTAGGCTCTCAGGTTTGGTATAAGCATTGAGATATCACATCTCATGCTATAGGAAGGGTCTCAGGATTGGAATGGGAAGGAATTGGATATCACATCTCATGCTATAGGAAGGGTCTCAGATTTTGTATAAGCATTGAGATATCACATCTCATGCTAAAGGAAGGGTCTCAGGATTGGAATGGGAAGGAGTTGTATATGACATCTCAGGCCATAGGAAGGTTCTCAGGTTTGGTATAAGCATTGAGATATCACATCTCTGCTATCGGAAAGGTCTCAGGATTGGAATGGGAAGGAGTTGGATATCCCATCTCATGTTATAGGAAGGGTCTCAGGTTTGGTATTAGAAGCATAGAGATATCACATCTCATGCTATAGGAAGGGTCTCAGGATTGGAATGGGAAGGACTTGGATGTCACATCTCATGCTATAGGGAGGGTCTCAAGTTTGATATTAGAAGCATTGAGATAACAAATCTCATGATATCGGAAGGGTCTCAGGATTGGAATGGGAAGGAGTTGGATATCACATCTCATGATAAAGGAAGGGTCTAAGGTTTGGAAGGGGAAGGATTTGGATATCACATCTCATGTTATAGGACGGGTCTCAGGTTTGGTATTAGAAGCATTGAGATATCAAGTCTCATGGTATAAGAAGGGTCTCAGAATTGGAATGGGAAGGAGTTGGATATCACACCTCAAGCTATAGGAAGGGTCTCAGGATTGGAATGGGAAGGAGTTTGATATCACATCTCATGCCATAGTATGGGTCTCAGGTTTGGTAGAAGCATTGGGATATCACATCTCATGCTATCGGAAGGGTATCAGTATTGGATTTGGAAGAAGTTGGATATCCCATCTCATGCTATAGGAAGGATCTCAGGTTGGAATGGGAAGGAGTTGGATATCACATTTCATGTTATAGGAAGGGTCTCAGGATTGGAATGGGAAGGACTTGGATATCATATCTCATGCTATAGGACGGGTCTCAGGTTTGTTATTAGAATCATTGAGATATCATATTGCATGCTGTAGGAAGGGTCTAAGGATTGGAATGGGAAGGACCTGGATATCACATCTCATGCTATAGATAGACTCTCAGGTTTGGAAAGGGAAGGAGTTGGATATCACATCTCATGTTATAGGATGGATCTCAGGTTTGGTATTAGAAGCATTGAGATATCAAGTCTCATGGTATAAGAAGGGTCTCAGAATTGGAATGGGAAGGAGTTGGATATCACACCTCAAGCTATAGGAAGGGTCTCAGGATTGGAATGGGAAGGAGTTTGATATCATATCTCATGCCATAGTATGGGTCTCAGGTTTGGTAGAAGCATTGGGATATCACATCTCATGCTATCGGAAGGGTATCAGTATTGGATTTGGACGAAGTTGGATATCCCATCTCATGCTATAGGACGGGTCTCAGGTTTGTTATTAGAATCATTGAGATATCATATTGCATGCTGTAGGAAGGGTCTAAGGGTTGGAATGGGAAGGACCTGGATATCACATCTCATGCTATAGATAGGCTCTCAGGTTTGGAAAGGGAAGGAGTTGGATATCACATCTCATGTTATAGGATGGATCTCAGGTTTGGTATTAGAAGTATTGAGATATCACATCTCATGTTATCGGAAGGATCTCAGGTTTGGTATTAGAAGTATTGAGATATCACATCTCATGCTATAGGAAGGGTCTCAGGATTGGAATGGGAAGGAGTTGGATATCACATCTCATGCTAAAGGAAGGGTCTCAGGTTTGGTAGAAGCATTGAGATATCACATCTCATGCTATAGGAAGGGTCTCAGGATTGGAATGGGAAGGACTTAGATATCACATATCATGCTATAGGGAGGGTCTCAGTTTTGATATTAGAAGCATTGAGATATCACATCTCATGCTATCGGAAGTGTCTCAGGATTGGAATGGGAAGGAGCTGGATATCACATCTCATGCTAAAGGAAGGGTCTCAGGTTTGGAACGGGAAGGAGTTGGATATCACATCTCATGTTATAGGAAGGGTCTCAGGTTTGGTATAAACATTGAGATATCACATCTCTGCTATCGGAAGTGTCTCAGGATTGGAATGGGAAGGAGTTGGATATCCCATCTCATGTTATAGGACGGGTCTCAGGTTTGTTATTAGAATCATTGAGATATCATATTGCATGCTGTAGGAAGGGTCTAAGGGTTGGAATGTGAAGGACTTGGATATCACATCTCATGCTATAGATAGGCTCTTAGGTTTGGAAAGGGAAGGAGTTGGATATGACATTTCATGTTAGAGGAAGAATCCCAGGTTTGGTATTAGAAGCATTGAGATATCACATCTCATGCTAGTGGAAGGGTCTCAGGATTGGAATGGGGAGGAGTTGGATATCACATCTCATGCTATAGGAAGGGTCTCAGGTTTGGTATAAGCATTGAGATATCACATCTCATGCTATAGGACGGGTCTCAGGATTGGAATGGAAGGAGTTGGATATCACATCTCATGTTATAGGAAGGATCTCAGGTTTGGTATTAGAAGCATTGAGACATCACATCTCATGCTATAGGAAGGGTCTCAGGGTTGGAATGGGAAGGAGTTGGATATCACATCTCATCCAATAGGAAGGGTCTCAGGTTTGGAATGGGAAGGAATTGGATATCACATCTCATGTTATAGGAAGGATCTCAGGTTTGGTATTAGAAGCATTGAGATATCACATCTCATGCTATAGGAAGGGTCTCAGGATTGGAATGTGAAGGATTTGGATATCACATCTCATGCTAAAGGAAGGGTCTCAGGTTTGGTAGAAGCATTGAGATATCACGTCTCTGCTATCGGAAGGGTCTCAGGATTGGATTGGGAAGGAGTTGGATATCCCTTTTCATGCTATAGGAAGGGTCTCAGGATTTGAATGGCAAGGAGTTGGATATCACATCTCATGCCATAGGAAGGGTCTCAGGTTTGGTATAAGCATTGAGATATCACATCTCTGCTATCGGAAGGGTCTCAGGATTGGATTGGGAAGGAGTTGGATATCCCTTCTCATGCTATAGGAAGTGTCTCAGGTTGGAATGGGAAGGAGTTGGATATCACATCTCATGTTATAGGAAGGGTCTCAGGATTCGAATGGGAAGGAGTTGGATACCACATCTCATGATAAAGGAAGGGTCTAAGGTTTGGAAGGGGAAGGATTTGGATATCACATCTCATGTTATAGGACGGTCTCAGGTTTGGTATTAGAAGCATTGAGATATCAAGTCTCATGGTATAAGAAGGGTCTCAGAATTGGAATGGTAAGGAGTTGGATATCACACCTCAAGCTATAGGAAGGGTCTCAGGATTGGAATGGGAAGGAGTTTGATATCATATCTCATGCCATAGTATGGGTCTCAGGTTTGGTAGAAGCATTGGGATATCACATCTCATGCTATCGGAAGGGTATCAGTATTGGATTTGGACGAAGTTGGATATCCCATCTCATGCTATAGGACGGGTCTCAGGTTTGTTATTAGAATCATTGAGATATCATATTGCATGCTGTAGGAAGGGTCTAAGGGTTGGAATGGGAAGGACCTGGATATCACATCTCATGCTATAGATAGGCTCTCAGGTTTGGAAAGGGAAGGAGTTGGATATCACATCTCATGTTATAGGATGGATCTCAGGTTTGGTATTAGAAGTATTGAGATATCACATCTCATGTTATCGGAAGGATCTCAGGTTTGGTATTAGAAGTATTGAGATATCACATCTCATGCTATAGGAAGGGTCTCAGGATTGGAATGGGAAGGAGTTGGATATCACATCTCATGCTAAAGGAAGGGTCTCAGGTTTGGTAGAAGCATTGAGATATCACATCTCATGCTATAGGAAGGGTCTCAGGATTGGAATGGGAAGGACTTAGATATCACATATCATGCTATAGGGAGGGTCTCAGTTTTGATATTAGAAGCATTGAGATATCACATATCATGCTATCGGAAGTGTCTCAGGATTGGAATGGGAAGGAGCTGGATATCACATCTCATGCTAAAGGAAGGGTCTCAGGTTTGGAACGGGAAGGAGTTGGATATCACATCTCATGTTATAGGAAGGGTCTCAGGTTTGGTATAAACATTGAGATATCACATCTCTGCTATCGGAAGTGTCTCAGGATTGGAATGGGAAGGAGTTGGATATCCCATCTCATGTTATAGGACGGGTCTCAGGTTTGTTATTAGAATCATTGAGATATCATATTGCATGCTGTAGGAAGGGTCTAAGGGTTGGAATGTGAAGGACTTGGATATCACATCTCATGCTATAGATAGGCTCTTAGGTTTGGAAAGGGAAGGAGTTGGATATCACATTTCATGTTAGAGGAAGAATCTCAGGTTTGGTATTAGAAGCATTGAGATATCACATCTCATGCTAGTGGAAGGGTCTCAGGATTGGAATGGGGAGGAGTTGGATATCACATCTCATGCTATAGGAAGGGTCTCAGGTTTGGTATAAGCATTGAGATATCACATCTCATGCTATAGGACGGGTCTCAGGATTGGAATGGAAGGAGTTGGATATCACATCTCATGTTATAGGAAGGATCTCAGGTTTGGTATTAGAAGCATTGAGACATCACATCTCATGCTATAGGAAGGGTCTCAGGGTTGGAATGGGAAGGAGTTGGATATCACATCTCATCCAATAGGAAGGGTCTAAGGTTTGGAATGGGAAGGAATTGGATATCACATCTCATGTTATAGGAAGGATCTCAGGTTTGGTATTAGAAGCATTGAGATATCACATCTCATGCTATAGGAAGGGTCTCAGGATTGGAATGTGAAGGATTTGGATATCACATCTCATGCTAAAGGAAGGGTCTCAGGTTTGGTAGAAGCATTGAGATATCACGTCTCTGCTATCGGAAGGGTCTCAGGATTGGATTGGGAAGGAGTTGGATATCCCTTTTCATGCTATAGGAAGGGTCTCAGGATTTGAATGGCAAGGAGTTGGATATCACATCTCATGCCATAGGAAGGGTCTCAGGTTTGGTATAAGCATTGAGATATCACATCTCTGCTATCGGAAGGGTCTCAGGATTGGATTGGGAAGGAGTTGGATATCCCTTCTCATGCTATAGGAAGTGTCTCAGGTTGGAATGGGAAGGAGTTGGATATCACATCTCATGTTATAGGAAGGGTCTCAGGATTCGAATGGGAAGGAGTTGGATACCACATCTCATGATAAAGGAAGGGTCTAAGGTTTGGAAGGGGAAGGATTTGGATATCACATCTCATGTTATAGGACGGTCTCAGGTTTGGTATTAGAAGCATTGAGATATCAAGTCTCATGGTATAAGAAGGGTCTCAGAATTGGAATGGGAAGGAGTTGGATATCACACCTCAAGCTATAGGAAGGGTCTCAGGATTGGAATGGGAAGGAGTTTGATATCATATCTCATGCCATAGTATGGGTCTCAGGTTTGGTAGAAGCATTGGGATATCACATCTCATGCTATCGGAAGGGTCTCAGGGTTGGAATGGGAAGGAGTTGGATATCACATCTCATCCAATAGGAAGGGTCTCAGGTTTGGAATGGGAAGGAATTGGATATCACATCTCATGTTATAGGAAGGATCTCAGGTTTGGTATTAGAAGCATTGAGATATCACATCTCATGCTATAGGAAGGGTCTCAGGATTGGAATGTGAAGGATTTGGATATCACATCTCATGCTAAAGGAAGGGTCTCAGGTTTGGTAGAAGCATTGAGATATCACGTCTCTGCTATCGGAAGGGTCTCAGGATTGGATTGGGAAGGAGTTGGATATCCCTTTTCATGCTATAGGAAGGGTCTCAGGATTGGAATGTGAAGGATTTGGATATCACATCTCATGCTAAAGGAAGGGTCTCAGGTTTGGTAGAAGCATTGAGATATCACGTCTCTGCTATCGGAAGGGTCTCAGGATTGGATTGGGAAGGAGTTGGATATCCCTTTTCATGCTATAGGAAGGGTCTCAGGATTTGAATGGCAAGGAGTTGGATATCACATCTCATGCCATAGGAAGGGTCTCAGGTTTGGTATAAGCATTGAGATATCACATCTCTGCTATCGGAAGGGTCTCAGGATTGGATTGGGAAGGAGTTGGATATCCCTTCTCATGCTATAGGAAGTGTCTCAGGTTGGAATGGGAAGGAGTTGGATATCACATCTCATGTTATAGGAAGGGTCTCAGGATTCGAATGGGAAGGAGTTGGATACCACATCTCATGATAAAGGAAGGGTCTAAGGTTTGGAAGGGGAAGGATTTGGATATCACATCTCATGTTATAGGACGGTCTCAGGTTTGGTATTAGAAGCATTGAGATATCAAGTCTCATGGTATAAGAAGGGTCTCAGAATTGGAATGGGAAGGAGTTGGATATCACACCTCAAGCTATAGGAAGGGTCTCAGGATTGGAATGGGAAGGAGTTTGATATCATATCTCATGCCATAGTATGGGTCTCAGGTTTGGTAGAAGCATTCGGATATCACATCTCATGCTATCGGAAGGGTATCAGTATTGGATTTGGACGAAGTTGGATATCCCATCTCATGCTATAGGAAGGATCTCAGGTTGGAATGGGAAGGAGTTGGATATCACATTTCATGTTATAGGAAGGGTCTCAGGATTGGAATGGGAAGGACTTGGATATCATATCTCATGCTATAGGACGGGTCTCAGGTTTGTTATTAGAATCATTGAGATATCATATTGCATGCTGTAGGAAGGGTCTAAGGATTGGAATGGGAAGGACTTGGATATCACATCTCATGTTATAGGAAGAGTCTCTGGTTTGGTAGAATCATTGAGATATCACATCGCATGCTGTAGGAAGGGTCAAAGGATTGGAATGGGATGGACTTGGATATCACATCTCATGCTATAGGTAGGCTCTCAGGTTTGGTATAAGCATTGAGATATCACATCTCATGCTATAGGAAGGGTCTCAGGATTGGAATGGGAAGGAATTGGATATCACATCTCATGCTATAGGAAGGGTCTCAGATTTGGTATAAGCATTGAGATATCACATCTCATGCTAAAGGAAGGGTCTCAGGATTGGAATGTGAAGGATTTGGATATCACATCTCATGCTAAAGGAAGGGTCTCAGGTTTGGTAGAAGCATTGAGATATCACGTCGCTGCTATCGGAAGGGTCTCAGGATTGGATTGGGAAGGAGTTGGATATCCCTTCTCATGCTATAGGAAGGGTCTCAGGATTTGAATGGCAAGGAGTTGGATATCACATCTCATGCCATAGGAAGGGTCTCAGGTTTGGTATAAGCATTGAGATATCACATCTCTGCTATCGGAAGGGTCTCAGGATTGGATTGGGAAGGAGTTGAATATCCCTTCTCATGCTATAGGAAGTGTCTCAGGTTGGAATGGGAAGGAGTTGGATATCACATCTCATGTTATAGGAAGGGTCTCAGGATTGGAATGGGAAGGATTTGGATATCACATCTCTTGCTATAGGAAGGGTCTCAGGATTGGAATGGGTAGGAGTTGGATATTACTTTCTTGCTCTAGGAAGGGTCTCATGTTTGGAATGGGAAGGAGCTGGATATCACATATGCTATAGTTAGTGTCTCAGGTTTGGAACGGGAAGGAGTTGGATATCACATCTCATGTTATAGGAAGGGTCTCAGGTTTGGTATAAGCATTGAGATATCACATCTCTGCTATCGAAAGCGGCTCAGGATTGGAATGGGAAGGAGTTGGATATCCCATCTCATGTTATAGGAAGAGTCTCTGGTTTGGTATTAGAATCATTGAGATATCACATCGCATGCTGTAGGAAGGGTCTAAGGATTGGAATGGGATGTACTTGGATATCACATCTCATGTTATAGGTAGGCTCTCAGGTTTGGTATAAGCATTGAGATATCACATCTCATGCTATAGGAAGGGTCTCAGGATTGGAATGGGAAGGAATTGGATATCACATCTCATGCTATAGGAAGGGTCTCAGATTTGGTATAAGCATTGAGATATCACATCTCATGCTAAAGGAAGGGTCTCAGGATTGGAATGGGAAGGAGTTGTATATGACATCTCAGGCCATAGGAAGGTTCTCAGGTTTGGTATAAGCATTGAGATATCACATCTCTGCTATCGGAAAGGTCTCAGGATTGGAATGGGAAGGAGTTGGATATCCCATCTCATGTTATAGGAAGGGTCTCAGGTTTGGTATTAGAAGCATAGAGATATCACATCTCATGCTATAGGAAGGGTCTCAGGATTGGAATGGGAAGGACTTGGATGTCACATCTCATGCTATAGGGAGGGTCTCAAGTTTGATATTAGAAGCATTGAGATAACAAATCTCATGATATCGGAAGGGTCTCAGGATTGGAATGGGAAGGAGTTGGATATCACATCTCATGATAAAGGAAGGGTCTAAGGTTTGGAAGGGGAAGGATTTGGATATCACATCTCATGTTATAGGACGGGTCTCAGGTTTGGTATTAGAAGCATTGAGATATCAAGTCTCATGGTATAAGAAGGGTCTCAGAATTGGAATGGGAAGGAGTTGGATATCACACCTCAAGCTATAGGAAGGGTCTCAGGATTGGAATGGGAAGGAGTTTGATATCACATCTCATGCCATAGTATGGGTCTCAGGTTTGGTAGAAGCATTGGGATATCACATCTCATGCTATCGGAAGGGTATCAGTATTGGATTTGGAAGAAGTTGGATATCCCATCTCATGCTATAGGAAGGGTCTCAGGTTGGAATGGGAAGGAGTTGGATATCACATTTCATGTTACAGGAAGGGTCTCAGGATTGGAATGGGAAGGACTTGGATATCATATCTCATGCTATAGGACGGGTCTCAGGTTTGTTATTAGAATCATTGAGATATCATATGGCATGCTGTAGGAAGGGTCTAAGGATTGGAATGGGAAGGACCTGGATATCACATCTCATGCTATAGATAGGCTCTCAGGTTTGGAAAGGGAAGGAGTTGGATATCACATCTCATGTTATAGGATGGATCTCAGGTTTGGTATTAGAAGTATTGAGATATCACATCTCATGTTATCGGAAGGATCTCAGGTTTGGTATTAGAAGTATTGAGATATCACATCTCATGCTATAGGAAGGGTCTCAGGATTGGAATGGGAAGGAGTTGGATATCACATCTCATGCTAAAGGAAGGGTCTCAGGTTTGGTAGAAGCATTGAGATATCACATCTCATGCTATAGGAAGGGTCTCAGGATTGGAATGGGAAGGACTTAGATATCACATATCATGCTATAGGGAGGGTCTCAGTTTTGATATTAGAAGCATTGAGATATCACATCTCATGCTATCGGAAGTGTCTCAGGATTGGAATGGGAAGGAGCTGGATATCACATCTCTTGCTATAGGAAGGGTCTCAGGATTGGAATGGGTAGGAGTTGGATATCACATCTCTTGCTATAGGAAGGGTCTCAGGATTGGAACGGGAAGGAGTTGGATATCACATCTCATGTTATAGGAAGGGTCTCAGGTTTGGTATAAACATTGAGATATCACATCTCTGCTATCGGAAGTGTCTCAGGATTGGAATGGGAAGGAGTTGGATATCCCATCTCATGTTATAGGACGGGTCTCAGGTTTGTTATTAGAATCATTGAGATATCATATTGCATGCTGTAGGAAGGGTCTAAGGGTTGGAATGTGAAGGACTTGGATATCACATCTCATGCTATAGATAGGCTCTTAGGTTTGGAAAGGGAAGGAGTTGGATATCACATTTCATGTTAGAGGAAGAATCTCAGGTTTGGTATTAGAAGCATTGAGATATCACATCTCATGCTAGTGGAAGGGTCTCAGGATTGGAATGGGGAGGAGTTGGATATCACATCTCATGCTATAGGAAGGGTCTCAGGTTTGGTATAAGCATTGAGATATCACATCTCATGCTATAGGACGGGTCTCAGGATTGGAATGGAAGGAGTTGGATATCACATCTCATGTTATAGGAAGGATCTCAGGTTTGGTATTAGAAGCATTGAGACATCACATCTCATGCTATAGGAAGGGTCTCAGGGTTGGAATGGGAAGGAGTTGGATATCACATCTCATCCAATAGGAAGGGTCTCAGGTTTGGAATGGGAAGGAATTGGATATCACATCTCATGTTATAGGAAGGATCTCAGGTTTGGTATTAGAAGCATTGAGATATCACATCTCATGCTATAGGAAGGGTCTCAGGATTGGAATGTGAAGGATTTGGATATCACATCTCATGCTAAAGGAAGGGTCTCAGGTTTGGTAGAAGCATTGAGATATCACGTCTCTGCTATCGGAAGGGTCTCAGGATTGGATTGGGAAGGAGTTGGATATCCCTTTTCATGCTATAGGAAGGGTCTCAGGATTTGAATGGCAAGGAGTTGGATATCACATCTCATGCCATAGGAAGGGTCTCAGGTTTGGTATAAGCATTGAGATATCACATCTCTGCTATCGGAAGGGTCTCAGGATTGGATTGGGAAGGAGTTGGATATCCCTTCTCATGCTATAGGAAGTGTCTCAGGTTGGAATGGGAAGGAGTTGGATATCACATCTCATGTTATAGGAAGGGTCTCAGGATTCGAATGGGAAGGAGTTGGATACCACATCTCATGATAAAGGAAGGGTCTAAGGTTTGGAAGGGGAAGGATTTGGATATCACATCTCATGTTATAGGACGGTCTCAGGTTTGGTATTAGAAGCATTGAGATATCAAGTCTCATGGTATAAGAAGGGTCTCAGAATTGGAATGGGAAGGAGTTGGATATCACACCTCAAGCTATAGGAAGGGTCTCAGGATTGGAATGGGAAGGAGTTTGATATCATATCTCATGCCATAGTATGGGTCTCAGGTTTGGTAGAAGCATTGGGATATCACATCTCATGCTATCGGAAGGGTATCAGTATTGGATTTGGACGAAGTTGGATATCCCATCTCATGCTATAGGAAGGATCTCAGGTTGGAATGGGAAGGAGTTGGATATCACATTTCATGTTATAGGAAGGGTCTCAGGATTGGAATGGGAAGGACTTGGATATCATATCTCATGCTATAGGACGGGTCTCAGGTTTGTTATTAGAATCATTGAGATATCATATTGCATGCTGTAGGAAGGGTCTAAGGATTGGAATGGGAAGGACTTGGATATCACATCTCATGTTATAGGAAGAGTCTCTGGTTTGGTAGAATCATTGAGATATCACATCGCATGCTGTAGGAAGGGTCAAAGGATTGGAATGGGATGGACTTGGATATCACATCTCATGCTATAGGTAGGCTCTCAGGTTTGGTATAAGCATTGAGATATCACATCTCATGCTATAGGAAGGGTCTCAGGATTGGAATGGGAAGGAATTGGATATCACATCTCATGCTATAGGAAGGGTCTCAGATTTGGTATACGCATTGAGATATCACATCTCATGCTAAAGGAAGGGTCTCAGGATTGGAATGTGAAGGATTTGGATATCACATCTCATGCTAAAGGAAGGGTCTCAGGTTTGGTAGAAGCATTGAGATATCACGTCGCTGCTATCGGAAGGGTCTCAGGATTGGATTGGGAAGGAGTTGGATATCCCTTCTCATGCTATAGGAAGGGTCTCAGGATTTGAATGGCAAGGAGTTGGATATCACATCTCATGCCATAGGAAGGGTCTCAGGTTTGGTATAAGCATTGAGATATCACATCTCTGCTATCGGAAGGGTCTCAGGATTGGATTGGGAAGGAGTTGAATATCCCTTCTCATGCTATAGGAAGTGTCTCAGGTTGGAATGGGAAGGAGTTGGATATCACATCTCATGTTATAGGAAGGGTCTCAGGATTGGAATGGGAAGGATTTGGATATCACATCTCTTGCTATAGGAAGGGTCTCAGGATTGGAATGGGTAGGAGTTGGATATTACTTTCTTGCTCTAGGAAGGGTCTCATGTTTGGAATGGGAAGGAGTTGGATATCACATATGCTATAGTTAGTGTCTCAGGTTTGGAACGGGAAGGAGTTGGATATCACATCTCATGTTATAGGAAGGGTCTCAGGTTTGGTATAAGCATTGAGATATCACATCTCTGCTATCGAAAGCGGCTCAGGATTGGAATGGGAAGGAGTTGGATATCCCATCTCATGTTATAGGAAGAGTCTCTGGTTTGGTATTAGAATCATTGAGATATCACATCGCATGCTGTAGGAAGGGTCTAAGGATTGGAATGGGATGGACTTGGATATCACATCTCATGTTATAGGTAGGCTCTCAGGTTTGGTATAAGCATTGAGATATCACATCTCATGCTATAGGAAGGGTCTCAGGATTGGAATGGGAAGGAATTGGATATCACATCTCATGCTATAGGAAGGGTCTCAGATTTGGTATAAGCATTGAGATATCACATCTCATGCTAAAGGAAGGGTCTCAGGATTGGAATGGGAAGGAGTTGTATATGACATCTCAGGCCATAGGAAGGTTCTCAGGTTTGGTATAAGCATTGAGATATCACATCTCTGCTATCGGAAAGGTCTCAGGATTGGAATGGGAAGGAGTTGGATATCCCATCTCATGTTATAGGAAGGGTCTCAGGTTTGGTATTAGAAGCATAGAGATATCACATCTCATGCTATAGGAAGGGTCTCAGGATTGGAATGGGAAGGACTTGGATGTCACATCTCATGCTATAGGGAGGGTCTCAAGTTTGATATTAGAAGCATTGAGATAACAAATCTCATGATATCGGAAGGGTCTCAGGATTGGAATGGGAAGGAGTTGGATATCACATCTCATGATAAAGGAAGGGTCTAAGGTTTGGAAGGGGAAGGATTTGGATATCACATCTCATGTTATAGGACGGGTCTCAGGTTTGGTATTAGAAGCATTGAGATATCAAGTCTCATGGTATAAGAAGGGTCTCAGAATTGGAATGGGAAGGAGTTGGATATCACACCTCAAGCTATAGGAAGGGTCTCAGGATTGGAATGGGAAGGAGTTTGATATCACATCTCATGCCATAGTATGGGTCTCAGGTTTGGTAGAAGCATTGGGATATCACATCTCATGCTATCGGAAGGGTATCAGTATTGGATTTGGAAGAAGTTGGATATCCCATCTCATGCTATAGGAAGGGTCTCAGGTTGGAATGGGAAGGAGTTGGATATCACATTTCATGTTACAGGAAGGGTCTCAGGATTGGAATGGGAAGGACTTGGATATCATATCTCATGCTATAGGACGGGTCTCAGGTTTGTTATTAGAATCATTGAGATATCATATTGCATGCTGTAGGAAGGGTCTAAGGATTGGAATGGGAAGGACCTGGATATCACATCTCATGCTATAGATAGGCTCTCAGGTTTGGAAAGGGAAGGAGTTGGATATCACATCTCATGTTATAGGATGGATCTCAGGTTTGGTATTAGAAGTATTGAGATATCACATCTCATGTTATCGGAAGGATCTCAGGTTTGGTATTAGAAGTATTGAGATATCACATCTCATGCTATAGGAAGGGTCTCAGGATTGGAATGGGAAGGAGTTGGATATCACATCTCATGCTAAAGGAAGGGTCTCAGGTTTGGTAGAAGCATTGAGATATCACATCTCATGCTATAGGAAGGGTCTCAGGATTGGAATGGGAAGGACTTAGATATCACATATCATGCTATAGGGAGGGTCTCAGTTTTGATATTAGAAGCATTGAGATATCACATCTCATGCTATCGGAAGTGTCTCAGGATTGGAATGGGAAGGAGCTGGATATCACATCTCTTGCTATAGGAAGGGTCTCAGGATTGGAATGGGTAGGAGTTGGATATCACATCTCTTGCTATAGGAAGGGTCTCAGGATTGGAACGGGAAGGAGTTGGATATCACATCTCATGTTATAGGAAGGGTCTCAGGTTTGGTATAAACATTGAGATATCACATCTCTGCTATCGGAAGTGTCTCAGGATTGGAATGGGAAGGAGTTGGATATCCCATCTCATGTTATAGGACGGGTCTCAGGTTTGTTATTAGAATCATTGAGATATCATATTGCATGCTGTAGGAAGGGTCTAAGGGTTGGAATGTGAAGGACTTGGATATCACATCTCATGCTATAGATAGGCTCTTAGGTTTGGAAAGGGAAGGAGTTGGATATCACATTTCATGTTAGAGGAAGAATCTCAGGTTTGGTATTAGAAGCATTGAGATATCACATCTCATGCTAGTGGAAGGGTCTCAGGATTGGAATGGGGAGGAGTTGGATATCACATCTCATGCTATAGGAAGGGTCTCAGGTTTGGTATAAGCATTGAGATATCACATCTCATGCTATAGGACGGGTCTCAGGATTGGAATGGAAGGAGTTGGATATCACATCTCATGTTATAGGAAGGATCTCAGGTTTGGTATTAGAAGCATTGAGACATCACATCTCATGCTATAGGAAGGGTCTCAGGGTTGGAATGGGAAGGAGTTGGATATCACATCTCATCCAATAGGAAGGGTCTCAGGTTTGGAATGGGAAGGAATTGGATATCACATCTCATGTTATAGGAAGGATCTCAGGTTTGGTATTAGAAGCATTGAGATATCACATCTCATGCTATAGGAAGGGTCTCAGGATTGGAATGTGAAGGATTTGGATATCACATCTCATGCTAAAGGAAGGGTCTCAGGTTTGGTAGAAGCATTGAGATATCACGTCTCTGCTATCGGAAGGGTCTCAGGATTGGATTGGGAAGGAGTTGGATATCCCTTTTCATGCTATAGGAAGGGTCTCAGGATTTGAATGGCAAGGAGTTGGATATCACATCTCATGCCATAGGAAGGGTCTCGGGTTTGGTATAAGCATTGAGATATCACATCTCTGCTATCGGAAGGGTCTCAGGATTGGATTGGGAAGGAGTTGGATATCCCTTCTCATGCTATAGGAAGTGTCTCAGGTTGGAATGGGAAGGAGTTGGATATCACATCTCATGTTATAGGAAGGGTCTCAGGATTCGAATGGGAAGGAGTTGGATACCACATCTCATGATAAAGGAAGGGTCTAAGGTTTGGAAGGGGAAGGATTTGGATATCACATCTCATGTTATAGGACGGTCTCAGGTTTGGTATTAGAAGCATTGAGATATCAAGTCTCATGGTATAAGAAGGGTCTCAGAATTGGAATGGGAAGGAGTTGGATATCACACCTCAAGCTATAGGAAGGGTCTCAGGATTGGAATGGGAAGGAGTTTGATATCATATCTCATGCCATAGTATGGGTCTCAGGTTTGGTAGAAGCATTGGGATATCACATCTCATGCTATCGGAAGGGTATCAGTATTGGATTTGGACGAAGTTGGATATCCCATCTCATGCTATAGGAAGGGTCTCAGGTTGGAATGGGAAGGAGTTGGATATCACATTTCATGTTATAGGAAGGGTCTCAGGATTGGAATGGGAAGGACTTGGATATCATATCTCATGCTATAGGACGGGTCTCAGGTTTGTTATTAGAATCATTGAGATATCATATTGCATGCTGTAGGAAGGGTCTAAGGATTGGAATGGGAAGGACTTGGATATCACATCTCATGTTATAGGAAGAGTCTCTGGTTTGGTAGAATCATTGAGATATCACATCGCATGCTGTAGGAAGGGTCAAAGGATTGGAATGGGATGGACTTGGATATCACATCTCATGCTATAGGTAGGCTCTCAGGTTTGGTATAAGCATTGAGATATCACATCTCATGCTATAGGAAGGGTCTCAGGATTGGAATGGGAAGGAATTGGATATCACATCTCATGCTATAGGAAGGGTCTCAGATTTGGTATAAGCATTGAGATATCACATCTCATGCTAAAGGAAGGGTCTCAGGATTGGAATGTGAAGGATTTGGATATCACATCTCATGCTAAAGGAAGGGTCTCAGGTTTGGTAGAAGCATTGAGATATCACGTCGCTGCTATCAGAAGGGTCTCAGGATTGGATTGGGAAGGAGTTGGATATCCCTTCTCATGCTATAGGAAGGGTCTCAGGATTTGAATGGCAAGGAGTTGGATATCACATCTCATGCCATAGGAAGGGTCTCAGGTTTGGTATAAGCATTGAGATATCACATCTCTGCTATCGGAAGGGTCTCAGGATTGGATTGGGAAGGAGTTGAATATCCCTTCTCATGCTATAGGAAGTGTCTCAGGTTGGAATGGGAAGGAGTTGGATATCACATCTCATGTTATAGGAAGGGTCTCAGGATTGGAATGGGAAGGATTTGGATATCACATCTCTTGCTATAGGAAGGGTCTCAGGATTGGAATGGGTAGGAGTTGGATATTACTTTCTTGCTCTAGGAAGGGTCTCATGTTTGGAATGGGAAGGAGTTGGATATCACATATGCTATAGTTAGTGTCTCAGGTTTGGAACGGGAAGGAGTTGGATATCACATCTCATGTTATAGGAAGGGTCTCAGGTTTGGTATAAGCATTGAGATATCACATCTCTGCTATCGGAAGCGGCTCAGGATTGGAATGGGAAGGAGTTGGATATCCCATCTCATGTTATAGGAAGAGTCTCTGGTTTGGTATTAGAATCATTGAGATATCACATCGCATGCTGTAGGAAGGGTCTAAGGATTGGAATGGGATGGACTTGGATATCACATCTCATGTTATAGGTAGGCTCTCAGGTTTGGTATAAGCATTGAGATATCACATCTCATGCTATAGGAAGGGTCTCAGGATTGGAATGGGAAGGAATTGGATATCACATCTCATGCTATAGGAAGGGTCTCAGATTTGGTATAAGCATTGAGATATCACATCTCATGCTAAAGGAAGGGTCTCAGGATTGGAATGGGAAGGAGTTGTATATGACATCTCAGGCCATAGGAAGGTTCTCAGGTTTGGTATAAGCATTGAGATATCACATCTCTGCTATCGGAAAGGTCTCAGGATTGGAATGGGAAGGAGTTGGATATCCCATCTCATGTTATAGGAAGGGTCTCAGGTTTGGTATTAGAAGCATAGAGATA
The DNA here is from genome assembly GCF_040938575.1 of Ambystoma mexicanum. NCBI lineage: Eukaryota > Metazoa > Chordata > Amphibia > Caudata > Ambystomatidae > Ambystoma > Ambystoma mexicanum. The sequence continues at coordinate 197,764 of NW_027182355.1, forward strand.
TCACATCTCATGCTATAGGAAGGGTCTCAGGATTGGAATGGGAAGGACTTGGATGTCACATCTCATGCTATAGGGAGGGTCTCAAGTTTGATATTAGAAGCATTGAGATAACAAATCTCATGATATCGGAAGGGTCTCAGGATTGGAATGGGAAGGAGTTGGATATCACATCTCATGATAAAGGAAGGGTCTAAGGTTTGGAAGGGGAAGGATTTGGATATCACATCTCATGTTATAGGACGGGTCTCAGGTTTGGTATTAGAAGCATTGAGATATCAAGTCTCATGGTATAAGAAGGGTCTCAGAATTGGAATGGGAAGGAGTTGGATATCACACCTCAAGCTATAGGAAGGGTCTCAGGATTGGAATGGGAAGGAGTTTGATATCACATCTCATGCCATAGTATGGGTCTCAGGTTTGGTAGAAGCATTGGGATATCACATCTCATGCTATCGGAAGGGTATCAGTATTGGATTTGGAAGAAGTTGGATATCCCATCTCATGCTATAGGAAGGGTCTCAGGTTGGAATGGGAAGGAGTTGGATATCACATTTCATGTTACAGGAAGGGTCTCAGGATTGGAATGGGAAGGACTTGGATATCATATCTCATGCTATAGGACGGGTCTCAGGTTTGTTATTAGAATCATTGAGATATCATATTGCATGCTGTAGGAAGGGTCTAAGGATTGGAATGGGAAGGACCTGGATATCACATCTCATGCTATAGATAGGCTCTCAGGTTTGGAAAGGGAAGGAGTTGGATATCACATCTCATGTTATAGGATGGATCTCAGGTTTGGTATTAGAAGTATTGAGATATCACATCTCATGTTATCGGAAGGATCTCAGGTTTGGTATTAGAAGTATTGAGATATCACATCTCATGCTATAGGAAGGGTCTCAGGATTGGAATGGGAAGGAGTTGGATATCACATCTCATGCTAAAGGAAGGGTCTCAGGTTTGGTAGAAGCATTGAGATATCACATCTCATGCTATAGGAAGGGTCTCAGGATTGGAATGGGAAGGACTTAGATATCACATATCATGCTATAGGGAGGGTCTCAGTTTTGATATTAGAAGCATTGAGATATCACATCTCATGCTATCGGAAGTGTCTCAGGATTGGAATGGGAAGGAGCTGGATATCACATCTCTTGCTATAGGAAGGGTCTCAGGATTGGAATGGGTAGGAGTTGGATATCACATCTCTTGCTATAGGAAGGGTCTCAGGATTGGAACGGGAAGGAGTTGGATATCACATCTCATGTTATAGGAAGGGTCTCAGGTTTGGTATAAACATTGAGATATCACATCTCTGCTATCGGAAGTGTCTCAGGATTGGAATGGGAAGGAGTTGGATATCCCATCTCATGTTATAGGACGGGTCTCAGGTTTGTTATTAGAATCATTGAGATATCATATTGCATGCTGTAGGAAGGGTCTAAGGGTTGGAATGTGAAGGACTTGGATATCACATCTCATGCTATAGATAGGCTCTTAGGTTTGGAAAGGGAAGGAGTTGGATATCACATTTCATGTTAGAGGAAGAATCTCAGGTTTGGTATTAGAAGCATTGAGATATCACATCTCATGCTAGTGGAAGGGTCTCAGGATTGGAATGGGGAGGAGTTGGATATCACATCTCATGCTATAGGAAGGGTCTCAGGTTTGGTATAAGCATTGAGATATCACATCTCATGCTATAGGACGGGTCTCAGGATTGGAATGGAAGGAGTTGGATATCACATCTCATGTTATAGGAAGGATCTCAGGTTTGGTATTAGAAGCATTGAGACATCACATCTCATGCTATAGGAAGGGTCTCAGGGTTGGAATGGGAAGGAGTTGGATATCACATCTCATCCAATAGGAAGGGTCTCAGGTTTGGAATGGGAAGGAATTGGATATCACATCTCATGTTATAGGAAGGATCTCAGGTTTGGTATTAGAAGCATTGAGATATCACATCTCATGCTATAGGAAGGGTCTCAGGATTGGAATGTGAAGGATTTGGATATCACATCTCATGCTAAAGGAAGGGTCTCAGGTTTGGTAGAAGCATTGAGATATCACGTCTCTGCTATCGGAAGGGTCTCAGGATTGGATTGGGAAGGAGTTGGATATCCCTTTTCATGCTATAGGAAGGGTCTCAGGATTTGAATGGCAAGGAGTTGGATATCACATCTCATGCCATAGGAAGGGTCTCGGGTTTGGTATAAGCATTGAGATATCACATCTCTGCTATCGGAAGGGTCTCAGGATTGGATTGGGAAGGAGTTGGATATCCCTTCTCATGCTATAGGAAGTGTCTCAGGTTGGAATGGGAAGGAGTTGGATATCACATCTCATGTTATAGGAAGGGTCTCAGGATTCGAATGGGAAGGAGTTGGATACCACATCTCATGATAAAGGAAGGGTCTAAGGTTTGGAAGGGGAAGGATTTGGATATCACATCTCATGTTATAGGACGGTCTCAGGTTTGGTATTAGAAGCATTGAGATATCAAGTCTCATGGTATAAGAAGGGTCTCAGAATTGGAATGGGAAGGAGTTGGATATCACACCTCAAGCTATAGGAAGGGTCTCAGGATTGGAATGGGAAGGAGTTTGATATCATATCTCATGCCATAGTATGGGTCTCAGGTTTGGTAGAAGCATTGGGATATCACATCTCATGCTATCGGAAGGGTATCAGTATTGGATTTGGACGAAGTTGGATATCCCATCTCATGCTATAGGAAGGGTCTCAGGTTGGAATGGGAAGGAGTTGGATATCACATTTCATGTTATAGGAAGGGTCTCAGGATTGGAATGGGAAGGACTTGGATATCATATCTCATGCTATAGGACGGGTCTCAGGTTTGTTATTAGAATCATTGAGATATCATATTGCATGCTGTAGGAAGGGTCTAAGGATTGGAATGGGAAGGACTTGGATATCACATCTCATGCTATAGGTAGGCTCTCAGGTTTGGAAAGGGAAGGAGTTCGATATCACATTTCATGTTAGAGGAAGGATCTCAGGTTTGGTATTAGAAGCATTGAGATATCACATCTCATGCTATAGGAAGGGTCTCAGGATTGGAATGGGAAGTAGTTGGATATCACATCTCATGCTATAGGAAGGGTCTCAGGTTTGTTATTAGAATCATTGAGATATCATATTGCATGCTGTAGGAAGGGTCTAAGGATTGGAATGGGAAGGACTTGGATATCACATCTCATGCTATAGGTAGGCTCTCAGGTTTGGAAAGGGAAGGAGTTCGATATCACATTTCATGTTAGAGGAAGGATCTCAGGTTTGGTATTAGAAGCATTGAGATATCACATCTCATGCTATAGGACGGGTCTCAGGATTGGAATGGAAGGAGTTGGATATCACATCTCATGTTATAGGAAGGATCTCAGGTTTGGTATTAGAAGCATTGAGACATCACATCTCATGCTATAGGAAGGGTCTCAGGGTTGGAATGGGAAGGAGTTGGATATCACATCTCATCCAATAGGAAGGGTCTCAGGTTTGGAATGGGAAGGAATTGGATATCACATCTCATGTTATAGGAAGGATCTCAGGTTTGGTATTAGAAGCATTGAGATATCACATCTCATGCTATAGGAAGGGTCTCAGGATTGGAATGTGAAGGATTTGGATATCACATCTCATGCTAAAGGAAGGGTCTCAGGTTTGGTAGAAGCATTGAGATATCACGTCTCTGCTATCGGAAGGGTCTCAATACTTCTAATACCAAACCTGAGATCCTTCCGATAACATGAGATGTGATATCTCAATACTTCTAATACCAAACCTGAGATCCATACTATAACATGAGATGTGATATCCAACTCCTTCCCTTTCCAAACCTAAGAGCCTATCTATAGCATGAGATGTGATATCCAGGTCCTTCCCATTCCAATCCTTAGACCCTTCCTACAGCATGCAATATGATATCTCAATGATTCTAATAACAAACCTGAGACCCGTCCTATTGCATGAGATATGATATCCAAGTACTTCCCATTCCAATCCTGAGACCCTTCCTATAACATGAAATGTGATATCCAACTCCTTCCCATTCCAACCTGAGACCCTTCCTATAGCATGAGATGGGATATCCAACTTCTTCCAAATCCAATACTGATACCCTTCCGATAGCATGAGATGTGATATCCCAATGCTTCTACCAAACCTGAGACCCATACTCTGGCATGAGATGTGATATCAAACTCCTTCCCATTCCAATCCTGAGACCCTTCGTATAGCTTGAGGTGTGATATCCAACTCCTTCCCATTCCAATTCTGAGACCCTTCTTATACCATGAGACTTGATATCTCAATGCTTCTAATACCAAACCTGAGACCCGTCCTATAACATGAGATGTGATATCCAAATCCTTCCCCTTCCAAACCTTAGGCCCTTCCTTTATCATGAGATGTGATATCCAACTCCTTCCCATTCCAATCCTGAGACCCTTCCGATATCATGAGATTTGTTATCTCAATGCTTCTAATATCAAACTTGAGACCCTCCCTACAGCATGAGATGTGACCTCCAAGTCCTTCCCATTCCAATCCTGAGACCCTTCCTATAGCATGAGATGTGATATCTCTATGCTTCTAATACCAAACCTGAGACCCTTCCTATAACATGAGATGGGATATCCAAGTCCTTCCCATTCCAATCCTGAGACCTTTCCGATAGCAGAGATGTGATATCTCAATGCTTTTACCAAACCTGAGACCCTTCCTATGGCCTGAGATGTTATATACAACTCCTTCCCATTCCAATCCTGAGACCCTTCCTTTAGCATGAGATGTGATATCTCAATGCTTATACCAAATCTGAGACCCTTCCTATAGCATGAGACGTGATATCTCAATGCTTATACCAGACCTGAGAGCCTACCTATAACATGAGATGTGATATCCAAGTCCATCCCATTCCAATCCTTAGACCCTTCCTACAGCATGCAATGTGATATCTCAATGATTCTAATACCAAACCAGAGACTCTTCCTATAACATGAGATGGGATATCCAACTCCTTCCCATTCCAATCCTGAGCCGCTTCCGATAGCAGAGATGTGATATCTCAATGCTTATACCAAACCTGAGACCCTTCCTATAACATGAGATGTGATATCCAACTCCTTCCCGTTCCAAACCTGAGACACTAACTATAGCATATGTGATACCCACCTCCTTCCCATTCCAAACATGAGACCCTTCCTATAGCAAGAAAGTAATATCCAACTCCTACCCATTCCAATCCTGAGACCCTTCCTATAGCAAGAGATGTGATATCCAAATCCTTCCCATTCCAATCCTGAGACCCTTCCTATAACATGAGATGTGATATCCAACTCCTTCCCATTCCAACCTGAGACACTTCCTATAGCATGAGAAGGGATATCCAACTCCTTCCCAATCCAATCCTGAGACCCTTCCGAAAGCAGAGACGTGATATCTCAATGCTTCTACCAAACCTGAGACCCTTCCTTTAGCATGAGATGTGATATCCAAATCCTTCACATTCCAATCCTGAGACCCTTCCTATAGCATGAGATGTGATATCTCAATGCTTCTAATACGAAACCTGAGATCCTTCCTATAACATGAGATGTGATATCCAATTCCTTCCCATTCCAAACCTGAGACCCTTCCTATTGGATGAGATGTGATATCCAACTCCTTCCCATTCCAACCCTGAGACCCTTCCTATAGCATGAGATGTGATGTCTCAATGCTTCTAATACCAAACCTGAGATCCTTCCTATAACATGAGATGTGATATCCAACTCCTTCCATTCCAATCCTGAGACCCGTCCTATAGCATGAGATGTGATATCTCAATGCTTATACCAAACCTGAGACCCTTCCTATAGCATGAGATGTGATATCCAACTGCTTCCCATTCCAATCCTGAGACCCTTCCTATAGCATGAGATGTGATATCTCAATGCTTCTAATACCAAACCTGAGATCCTTCCTCTAACATGAAATGTGATATCCAACTCCTTCCCTTTCCAAACCTAATAGCCTATCTATAGCATAAGATGTGATATCCAAGTCCTTCATATTCCAACCCTTAGACCCTTCCTACAGCATGCAATATGATATCTCAATGATTCTAATAACAAACCTGAGACCCGTCCTATAACATGAGATGGGATATCCAACTCCTTCCCATTCCAATCCTGAGACACTTCCGATAGCAGAGATGTGATATCTCAATGCTTATACCAAACCTGAGACCCTTCCTATAACATGAGATGTGATATCCAAATCCTTCCCGTTCCAAACCTGAGACCCTTCCTTTAGCATGAGATGTGATATCCAGCTCCTTCCCATTCCAATCCTGAGACACTTCCGATAGCATGAGATGTGATATCTCAATGCTTCTAATATCAAAACTGAGACCCTCCCTATAGCATGATATGTGATATCTAAGTCCTTCCCATTCCAATCCTGAGACCCTCCCTATAGCATGAGATGTGATATCCAACTCCTTCCCATTCCAATCCTGAGACCCTTCCTATAGCATGAGATATGATATCTCAATACTTCTAATACCAAACGTGAGATCCTTCCGATAACATGAGATGTGATATCCAAATCCTTCCCCTTCCAAACCTGAGACCCTCCCTTTAGCATGAGATGTGATATCCAACTCCTGCCCATTCCATTCCTGAGACCCTTCTGATAGCATGAGATGTGATATCTCAATGCCTCTAATACCAAACCTGAGATCCTACCTCTAACATGAAATGTGATATCCAACTCTTTCCCCTTCCAAACCTGAGAGCCTTCCTATAGCATGAGATGTGATATCCAAGTCCTTCCCATTCCAATCTTGAGACCCTTCCTATAGCTTGAGATGTGATATCCAACTCCTTCCCATTCCAATTCTGAGACCCTTCCTATACTATGAGACTTGATATCTCAATGCTTCTAATACCAAAGGTGAGACCCGTAATATAACATGAGATGTGATATCCAAATCCTTCCCCTTCCAAACCTTAGACCCTTCCTTTATCATGAGATGTGATATCCAACTCCTTCCCATTCCAATCCTGAGACCCTTCCGATATCATGAGATGTGATATCTCAAATCTTCTAATATCAAACTTGAGACCCTCCCTATAGCATGAGATGTGATATCCAAGCCTTCCCATTCCAATCCTGAGACCCTTCCTATAGCATGAGATGTGATATCTCAATGCTTCTAATACCAAACCTGAGACCCTTCCTATAACATGAGATGGGAATATCCAACTCCTTCCCATTCCAATCCTGAGACCCTTCCGATAGCAGAGATGTGATATCTCAATGCTTATACCAAACCTGAGATCCTTCCTATAACATGAGATGTGATATCCAACTCCTTCCCATTCCAATCCTGAGACACTTCCTATAGCATGAGATGTGATATCTCACTGCTTATACCACACATGAGACCCTTCCCATAGCATGATATGTGATATCCAACTCCTTCCCATTCCAATCCTCAGACCCTTCCTATAGCATGAGATGTGATATCTCAATGCTTCTAATATCAAACTTGAGACCCTACCTATAGCATGAGATGTGATATCCAAGTCCTTCCCATTACAATCCTGAGACACTTCCTATAGCATGAGATGTGATATCCAACTCCTTCCCATTCCAATCCTGAGACCCTTCCTATAGCATGAGATATGATATCTCAATACTTCTAATACCAAACGTGAGATCCTTCCGATAACATGAGATGTGATATCCAAATCCTTCCCCTTCCAAACCTGAGACCCTCCTCCCAGGGAAACTAAAACTACCTCAGCCTCTATCCCGCTGGGAAATGAGTCTGAGGAGAAGGATGCTCCTGTAATCTCTTCTTCCTCGTAGGAGGAGAAGGCCAGATTAGCGGAGTGGACCCCCAAAGGTCTAACCTTACACCGGGGATCCCCCTTCACGTGGTCAGTTGCTCCACAAGCAAAACAAGATCCATTGGGTCTGTTTACATAGGGAGGCTTATTGTAAGACAGTGTGCTGATCAATGGAGTAGATACTCCAGCTCTTAGGGATAGTGGGTGCAGTCGAACTGTAGTGGATTCTACCTTGGTAGACTCAGAGGAAGTTGCCAGAGCTACTCTGATGCCCACTAAGTTGGCTGACGGCCCACTCCGTATGTTCCCAGTAATACCTGTAAATCTTACTTTAAATGGTACAGCAGTCAGGATTCCAGTGAGCATTCAGAGAAACGTCCCGGGAAAGGTCTTGTTAGGTAATGATCTCAGAGCTTTAGGGCTCATAGGAGACACTGCCGAAAGACCCTACACACGGTCTCAAGCACGGGCAGCATTGGCCAAGACCAATACGCCGCCCCAGCCGAAGGGGAAACCCAAGGCGAAAGGAGTCAACAAGTCAAGACGAGGGAAAGAGAATATTCCCCCGAGCTCGCCTACCACTGCGGTGGAGGAAGTTGGTCAATCGCCCGGGCCTGAGGAGGAGGTGGCGATGCCTGAAGTATTTGACCCCAACGACCATCCTGAACTAAAAGACTTGTTAGTTGAAGGAGGTCCTGATAGGGACGAATTCAGTAAAGGCCAACGTGAGTGCCCATCTCTGGAAGGCCTAAGGAGACAGGCCTGCTCCCAGCTTGAGGGTGAACCTCCTGGGACGCATAGGATTTATTGGGAAGGTGGACTCCTGTATAGTGAGCCCACAGAGTCTACAGAAGGAGACCATAGGAGGTTGGTGGTTCCCCTTGCTGTTAGGCCCTTCCTCCTGCAGTTGGCGCATGAAGTGCTCCTTGCTGGTCACCTTGGTATTAAGAGGACCAAGCAAAGGTTATCCATGCACTTCTACTGGCCCAAGATGGGGGTGCAAGTAGAAAGTCACTGCAGGAGTTGTGCCTCCTGCCAGTTATCTGGTAAGGTTGGCTCGACAATCCAAGCTCCGTTGGTACCGCTCCCAGTTGTGGGGGTACCATTTGAAAGGGTAGGGATCGACATCGTTGGTCCCCTTGACCCGCAAACATCCTCGGGCAATAGGTTTATCCTGGTGCTGGTCGACCATGCAACCAGATATCCTGAGGCCATCCCATTGAAAACTGTAACTGCCAAGTCAGTTGCAAAAGCTTTACTTGGCATATTTACTAGGGTTGGCTTCCCTAAAGAAGTTGTGTCAGATCGTGGCAGCAACTTTATGTCGAAGTATATGCAGGCTATGTGGAAAGAATGTGGGGTCACCTACAAGTTCTCTTCTGCATACCACCCCCAGACCAATGGTCTGGTGGAACGTTTCAACAGAACGTTAAAAAGCATGATTGGGGCTCTGGAGAAGCTTCAGAGAAGACAATGGGATCTTCTTTTACCATGCTTACTGTTTGCCTACCGAGAGGTACCACAGGAGGGTGTTGGCTTCAGCCCCTTCAAACTTCTGTTTGGTCATCCTGTACGGGGACCCTTAGCCATAGTCAAAGAGGGATGGGAGATGTCCACTCCCCCTGTTACTACCAACGTAGTTGATTATGTGCTAGGGCTCAGAAAACGGATGGTACTTCTGATGGGCTTGGCTAGTGATAAATTGAAGGCAGTACAAGCGCTGGTGAAACATTGGTACGACCAGAAAGCTTCCCTCATCAACTTTACACCTGGTCAGCAAGTCCTGATCATGAATCCCATAAGGCCTTGAGCTTTACAGGACAAATGGTCAGGCCCTTACACAGTGGTGGAGCCCCTGGGTGAGGTTAACTATTTAGTGGACCTTGGAAGGCCTGGACAGGCTCCAAAAGTGTTTCACGTGAATAGTCTGAAGGCTTTCGTCCCAAGAGTCGAAATCGCAGCACTGTTACTGGCTTCAGATGTTGAGGAAGAGGAGTCTGAACCTCTCCCCGACCTGTTCCAAAGCGGTCCTTCAGATATCTCCTTTGAGGGTGTCCGAGTGGCCCCTCACCTGACTTCTGATCAGCAGGCTGAGGTGAAAAGTTTGCTTAGGCAGTTTTCCCCCGTTTTCACAGTCGCCTGGTTTGACACCTTGGTGCAAACATAACATAGACACAGGAGACAGTGTACCTACCAAAAGTAGGGGATACAGGATGTCAGACAAAGTAAGGTCTTATATTAAGACCGAGGTCAACAAGATGTTAGACCTTGGGGTGATTGAACCCTCTAGTAGTCCTTGGTCCAGCCCTGTGGTTTTCGTTCCAAAGGCAGGCACTTCTGAATTGAGGTTCTGTGTGGATTACAGGGCTCTGAATGCTGTCACCAAGACAGATGCACACCCCTTGCCTCGAACAGATGAGCTGGTGGATACTTTGGGTGCCTCCAAGTACCTCAGCACGTTTGACCTCACTGCTGGCTATTGGCAAATAGCTTTAGCAGAACATGCCAAGGAGAAGACAGCATTTTCTACTCCAGACGGCCTTTACCAATTCCGGGTAATGCCGTTCGGGTTGAAGAATGCACCTGCCACTTTCCAGAGGCTTGTGCATCATGTTTTGAATGGGTTGGACGAATTCTGTCTTGCATATCTGGACGATATAGCAGTTTTCAGTGCCACCTGACCATGTGAAACACCTCGGGATTGTGCTCCAGGCTCTTCAGAAAGCACACTTGACCATAAAGGCTAGTAAATGCCAGATTGGACAAGGCTCAGTGTTTTACCTTGGACATGAAGTAGGTGGAGGGAGGATACAGCCTCTACCCAGTAAAGTACCAGCAGTACAAGACTGGCCTACCCCCACTACACAAACCCAAGTGAGAGCCTTCTTAGGACTCACGGGGTATTACCGCAATTTTGTGGCAGACTATGGCACCATAGCTGCCCCTCTGACTGCCCTCACAACTCTGAAGAAACCCAAGAAGGTAACTTGGACCGACGAGTGTGAGAAGGCCTTCAATGGCTTAAAAGACTCCTTGTGCCAGGCCCCTGTCCTCAGGGCCCCTGATTATCAAAGACCTTTTATCGTGCAGACGGACGCCTCTGACACTGGGATAGGAGCTGTACTATCGCAAGTAGATGAGAAGGGTAAGGAACACCCTATTGGTTTTATTAGTCGCCAGTTTAAGGACAGAGAGCTCAGATGGTCCACGGTAGAGAAAGAATGTTTCTCTGTTGTGTGGGCCCTAAGGAAGCTGAGGCCCTGCCTCTATGGGACCCACTTCACTGTGCAAACTGACCATAAGCCCTTAAAGTGGCTAATAAACATGAAGGGGGAGAATCCAAAGTTGCTTAGGTGGTCCATAAGTCTACAAGGCTTCGACTTCACTATTGAGCATAGGCCAGGTGTCCAACATAGCAATGCTGATGGGTTGTGGAGAATGTTTAACCGACCTGAACAAGAGACTCATCCAGGGGTGGATTAGTTTCCCCTGTCCATAGTCTGGGAGGGGCGAGTGTTAGGAAAGATTTCGTAATTGTAGGTAATTTTCCTTCCATGTGGCAACCCCTAAACTTTTTGCTGTTGTTTTTCACCTTGTTCTCGACTTTGCCCGAGAAGTGCAGCCTTCTGCCGCACTCCTCTGGGCTTTCGCTCCTTTCTTAAGGGGAAACGGTCATGCCCTTAAGACAGTCAGTACCAGGAAACGCTGGTTTCCGTAGTTTCTTGTATCATGTTGCAGCTTTCGTGCAACATGACACAAGAGGGCACTGTAAGCTAAGTTACTGCTCTCTTGGGTCTCTAGCCTTCTACAGGCCCTAGATACTCTTTCAGGATTGTAACTGATCGGTGCAAGTGATTCACGGACGGGAATGGTGGCAGCGATCGTTTCTTGTGTTTTGAGATCCTTTTGGCGTGCTAAGCGCGTTTCTCGCGCTTAACCCAAAATGGTGGCCTAGATCCCAAAATGGCCAGACCACGAGGCTCCTTTGTCCTGTCCGCTGACCGTCTTGCTCCCTTCACCTTCCCCAGGTCGAGCCGACCTGGGGCCTTCCTTATTTGGGCATGTGCTTTCCCGCGAAACACAGATGCTTTCGCAGGCTTCTACATGTCTTGTGTGTGCCTCCAGGATGTGGGCTGGGATGTCTGGTCCCAATACACATCCTGGGTGCCAGAGAGTCTAGGGTGGTGTGAATGCCTGGGACCACCGTGGTCCGTGATAGGTCCACGAATGGTGTGAGTGTTGATGAGCGGATCTCCCATTGGGTCCCCTCCGTTTTGGCGCGAAGGGAACCGTGGATAAGAGGGGGCTGGAAACACCACTACCATGTCGATCTCCTGAGTTCTCACGAACGAAGGAATACAGGAGCCAAGTATCCTGCAACCAAGAGGCTGAACCGAGGAATCGCTGGTGACCCGCTGAAGGACTGCTCCTCTGCACTGCTGTCGCCTTGTGAAACCCTTTTCACCTTTGATCGAACCAGAAGGCCTGTACTGGTACTTCGACCCTTGGAATAGCGGGGACAGCTATTCTCGGCATTTTCACCATCTCCTGCTAGTAAGCCTTCGGAAGCGTCTCTGGGCCATCCAGCAGACTGACCAGCCTACACAGGAGTCTTGCTCTGTAACCGCCGCCAGGTTGTGTAGTATATCGAGTCCTTGTCACTCTCACATGATTCGTACACTTGGCGTTCCCAGGTCTGAAGTGAGTAGTGTTATTGCATGCTGTAGGAAGGGTCTAAGGATTGGAATGGGAAGGACTTGGATATCACATCTCATGCTATGGATAGGCTCTCAGGTTTGGAAAGGGAAGGAGTTGGATATCACATTTCATGTTAGAGGAAGGATCTCAGGTTTGGTATTAGAGGCATTGAGATATCACATCTCATGCTATAGGAAGGGTCTCAGGATTGGAATGGGAAGGAGTTGGATATCACATCTCATGCTAAAGGAAGGGTCTCAGGTTTAGTATAAGCATTGAGATATCACATCTCATGCTATAGGAAGGGTCTCAGGATTGGAATGGAAGGAGTTGGATTTCACATCTCATGTTATAGGAAGGATCTCAGGTTTGGTATTAGAAGCATTGAGACATCACATCTCATGCTATAGGAAGGGTCTCAGGATTGGAATGGGAAGGAGTTGGATATCACATCTCATGCTATAGGAAGGGTCTCAGGTTTGGTATAAGCATTGAGATATCACATCTCATGCTATAGGAAGGGTCTCAGGATTGGAATGGGAAGGAGTTGTATATGACATCTCATGCCGTAGGAAGGGTCTCAGGTTTGGTATAAGCATTGAGATATCACATCTCTGCTATCGGAAGGGTCTCAGGATTGCAATGAGAAGGAGTTGGATATCCCATCTCATGTTATAGGAAGAGTCTCAGGTTTGGTATTAGAAGCATTGAGATATCACATCTCATGCTATAGGAAGTGTCTCAAGATTGGAATGGGAAGGACTTGGATATCACATCTCATGCTATAGGGAGGGTCTCAAGTTTGATATTAGAAGCATTGAGATATCACATCTCATGCTATAGGAAGGGTCTCAGGATTGGAATGGGAAGGAGTTGGATATCACATCTCATGCTATAGGAAGGGTCTCAGGTTTGGTATAAGCAGTGAGATATCACATCTCATGCTATAGGAAGTGTCTCAGAATTGGAATGGGAAGGAGTTGGATATCACATCTCATGTTATAGGAAGGATCTCAGGTTTGGTATAAGCATTGAGATATCACATGTTTGCTATCGGAAGGGTCTCAGGATTGGAATGGGAAGGAGTTGGATATTCCCATCTCATGTTATAGGAAGGGTCTCAGGTTTGGTATTAGAAGCATTGAGACATCACATCTCATGCTATAGGAAGGTTCTCAGGATTGGAATGGGAAGGACTTGGATATCACATCTCATGCTATAGGGAGGGTCTCGAGTTTGATATTAGAAGCATTGAGATAATACATCTCATGATATCGGAAGGGTCTCAGGATTGGAATGGGAAGGAGTTGGATATCACATCTCATGATAAAGGAAGGGTCTAAGGTTTGGAAGGGGAAGGATTTGGATATCACATCTCATGTTATAGGACGGGTCTCAGGTTTGGTATTAGAAGCATTGAGATATCAAGTCTCATGGTATAGGAAGGGTCTCAGAATTGGAATGCGAAGGAGTTGGATATCACATCTCAAGCTATAGGAAGGGTCTCAGGATTGGAATGGGAAGGAGTTTGATATCACATCTCATGCCATAGTATGGGTCTCAGGTTTGGTATAAGCATTGGGATATCAAATCTCATGCTATCGGAAGGGTATCAGGATTGGAATTCCAAGGAGTTGGATATCCCATCTCATGCTATAGGAAGGGTCTCAGGTTGGAATGGGAAGGAGTTGGATATCACATCTCATGCTAAAGGGAGGGTCTCAGGTTTGGAAGGGGAAGGATTTGGATATCACATCTCATGTTATAGGAAGGATCTCAGGTTTGGTATAAGAAGCATTGAGATATCACATCTCATGCTATCGGAAGAATCTCAGATTTGGTATTAGAGGCATTGAGATATCACATCTCATGCTATCATAAGGGTCTCAGGATTGGAATGGGAAGGAGTTGGATATCACATCTCATGTTATAGGAAGAGTCTCAGGTTTGGTATAAGCATTGAGATATCAAATCTCTGCAATCGGAAGTGTCTCAGGATTGGGATGGGAAGGAGTTGGATATCACATCTCATGCTATAGGAAGGGTCTCAGGTTTGGAACGGGAAGGAGTTGGATATCCCATCTCATGTTATAGGACTGGTCTCAGGTTTGGTATTAGAAGCATTGAGATATCACATCTCTGCTATCGGAAGTGTCTCAGGATTGGAATGGGAAGGAGTTGGATATCATATCTCATGTTATAGGACGGGTCTCAGGTTTGTTATTAGAATCATTGAGATATCATATTGCATGCTGTAGGAAGGGTCTAAGGATTGGAATGGAAGGACTTGGATATCACATCTCATGCTATAGGTAGGCTCTCAGGTTTGGAAAGGGAAGGAGTTGGATATCACATTTAATGTTAGAGGAAGGATCTCAGGTTTGATATTAGAGCCATTGGATATCACATCTCATGCTATAGGAAGGGTCTCAGGATTGGAATGGGAAGGAGTTGGATATCACATCTCATGCTATAGGAAGGGTTTTAGGTTTGGTATAAGCATTGAGATATCACATCTCATGCTATAGGAAGGGTCTCAGGATTGGAATGGGAAGGATCTGTATATGACATCTCATGCCATAGGAAGGGTCTCAGGTTTGGTATTAGAAGCATTGAGATATCACATCTCATGCTATAGGAAGTGTCTCAGGATTGGAATGGGAAGGACTTGGATATCACATCTCATGCTATAGGAAGGGTCTCAGGTTTGGTATAAGCAGTGAGATATCACATCTCATGCTATAGGAAGTGTCTCAGGATTGGAATGGTAAGGAGTTGGATATCACATCCCATGTTATAGGAAGGATCTCAGGTTTGGTATAAGCATTGAGATATCACATGTTTGCTATCGGAAGGGTCTCAGGATTATAATGGGAAGGAGTTGGATATTCCCATCTCATGTTATAGGAAGGGTCTCAGGTTTGGTATTAGAAGCATTGAGACATCACATCTCATGCTGTAGGAAGGGTCTCAGGATTGGAATGGGAAGGACTTGGATATCACATCTCATGCTAGAGGGAGGGTCTCGAGTTTGATATTAGAAGCATTGAGATATCACATCTCATGATATCGGAAGGGTCTCAGGATTGGAATGGGAAGGAGTTGGATATCACATCTCATGATAAAGGAAGGGTCTAAGGTTTGGAAGGGGAAGGATTTGGATATCACATCTCATGTTATAGGACAGGTCTCAGGTTTGGTATTAGAAGCATTGAGATATCAAGTCTCATGGTATAGGAAGGGTCTCAGAATTGGAATGGGAAGGAGTTGGATATCACATCTCGTTATAGGAAGGGTCTCAGGATTGGAATGGGAAGGAATTGGATATCATATCTCATGTTATAGGACCGGTCCCAGGTCTGGTATTAGAAGCATTGAGATATCACATCTCATGCTATAGGAGGAGTCTCAGGATTGGAATGGGAAGGAGTTGGATATCACGTTTCATGTTATACGAAGGGTCTCAGGATTGGAATAGGAAGGAGTTGAATATCACATCTCATGCTAAAGGAAGGGTATCAGGTTTGATAGAAGCATTGAGATATCACATCTCATGCTATAGGAAGGAACTCAGGATTGGAATTGGAAGGAGTTGGATATCACATCTAATGCCATAGGAAGGGTCATCAGGTTTGGTATAAGCATTGAGATATCACATCTCTGCTATCGGAAGGGTCTCAGGATAGGAATGGGGAGGACTTAGAATTCACATCTCATACTATAGGGAGGGTCTCAGTTTTGATATTAGAAGCATTGAGCTATCACATCTCATGCTATCGGAAGGGTCTCAGGATTGGAATCGGATGGAGTTGGATATCACATCTCAAGCTATCTCAGGATTGGAATGGGAAGGAGTTTGATATTTCATCTCAAGCTATAGGAAGGGTCTCAGGTTTGGAAAGGGAAGGATTTGGATTTCACATCTCATGTTATAGGATGGTTCTCATGTTTGGTTTTAGAAGCATTGAGATATCACATCTCATGCTATCGGAAGGGTCTCAGGTTTGGAATGGGAAGGAGTTGGATATCACATCTCTGCTATCTGAAGGGTCTCAGGATTGGAATGGGAAGGAGTTGGATATCCCATCTCGTTATAGGAAGGGTCTCAGGTTTGGTATTAGAAGCAATGAGATATCACATCTCATGCTATAGGAAGGGTCTAAGGTTTGGAAGGGGATGGATTTGGGTATCACATCTCATGTTATAGGACCGGTCTCAGGTTTGGTATTTGAAGCATTGAGATATCAAGTCTCATGGTATAGGACGGGTCTCACAATTGGAATGAGAAGGAGTTGGATATCACATCTCAAGCTATAGGAAGGGTCTCATGATTGGAATGGGAAGGAGTTGGATATCACATCTCATGTTATAGGAAGGGTCTCAGGATTGGAATGGGAAGGACTTGGATATCACATCTCATTCTATACGAAGGCTCTCAGGGTTGGAAGGGGAAGGAGTTGGATATCACATTTCATGTTAGAGGTAGGATCTCAGGTTTGGTTTTAGAGGCATTGAGATATCACATCTCATGCCATCAGAAGGGTCTCAGGATTGGAATGGGAAGGAGTTGGATATCAAATCTCATGCTAAAGGGATGGTCTAAGGTTTGGAAGGGGAGGGATTTGGACATCATATCTCATGTTATTGGAAGGATCTCAGGTTTGGTATTAGAAGCATTGAGATATCACATCTCATGCTATCGGAAGGGTCTTAGGTTTGGTATAAGCATTGAGATATCACATCTCTGCTATCGGAAGGGTCTCAGGATTGGAATGGGAAGGATTTGGACATCACAATTCATGTTATAGGAAGGGTCTCAGGTTTGGTATTAGAAGCATTGAGATATCACATCTCATGCTATAGGAAGGGTCTCAGGATTGGAATGGGAAGGACTTGGATATCACATCTCATGTTATAGGAAGGGTCTCAGGTTTGGTATTAGAAGCATTGAGATATCACATCTCATGCTATAGGAAGGGTCTCAGGATTGGAATGGGAAGGACTTGGATATCACATCTCATGCTATAGGAAGGGTCTCAGGAATGGAATGGAAAGGACTTGGATATCACATCTCATGATAAAGGAAGGGTCTAAGGTTTGAAAGGGGAAGGATTTGGATATCACATCTCATGTTATTGGACCGGTCTCAGGTTTGGTATTAGAAGCATTGAGATATCAAGTCTCATGGTATAGGACGGGAGTTTGATATCACATCTCATGCCATGGTATGGGTGTCAGGTTTTGTAGAAGCATTGGGATATCACATCTCATGCTATCGGAAGGGTATCAGGATTGGATTTGGAAGGAGTTGGATATCCCATCTCATGCTATAGGAAGGGTCTCAGGTTGGAATAGAAGGAGTTGGATATCACATCTCATGTTATAGGAAGGGTCTCAGGATTGGAATGGGAAGGACTTGGATATCACATCTTGTTAGGAAAGATTTCGTAATTGTAGGCAATTTTCCTTCCATGTGGCAACCCCTAAACTTTTTGCTATTGTTTTTAACCTTGTTCTTGACTTTGCCAGAGAAGTACAGCCTTCTGCCGCACTTCTCTGGGCTTTCGCTCCTTTTCTTACGGGGAAACTGACATGCCCTTAAGACAGTCAGTACCGGGGAACGCTGTTTCCCGTAGTTTCGTTTATCATGTTGCGGCTTTAGTGCAACATGACACAAGAGGGCACTGTAAGCTAAGTTACAGCTCTCTTGGGTCTCTAGCCTTCTACAGGCCCTAGATACTCTTTTAGGGTGGTATTTGATCGGTGCAAGTCATTCAGGGACTGGAATGGTGGCAGCGATCGTTTTGTTTATTTTGAGCTCCTTTTGGCGTTCTGAGCACGTTTTTCGCACTGAACCCAAAATGGTGGCCTGGCTCCCAAAATGGCCAGTCCACGAGGCTCCTTTGTCCTGTCCACTGACCGTCTTGCTCCCTTCACCTTCCCCAGGTCGGGCGACCCGGGGCCTTCCTTATTTGGGCATGTACTTTCCCGCGAAACGTGGTTGCTTTCGCGGGCTTCTACATGTCGTTTGTGTGCCTCCAGGGTGTGGGCAGGGATGTCTGGTCCCAATACACATCCTGGGTGCCAGAGAGTCTGGGGTGGTGTGAATGCCTGGGACCACCGTGGTCCGTGATTGGTCCACGTATGGTATGTGTGTTGATGTGCGGATCTCCCATTGGCTCCCCTCCGTTTTGGCGCGAAGGGAACCGTGGATAAGAGGGAGCTGGAAACACCACTACCATGTCGATCTCCTGAGTTCTCACGAACGAAGGAATACAGGAGCCAAGTATCCTGCAACCAAGAGGCTGGACCGAGGAATCGCTGGTGACCCGCTGAAGGAATCCTCCTTTGCACTGCTGTCGTCCTGTGAAACCCTTTCCTCCTTGGATCGAACCAGAAGGCCTGTACTGGTGCTTCGACCTTTGGAATAGCAGGAACAGCTATTCCCGGCGACTTCATCATCTCCTGCCAAGTAAGCCTTCGGAAGTGTCTCTGGGCCATCCAGTTGACTGACCAGCTTACAAGGGAGTCCTGCTCTGTAACTGCCGCCAGGTTGTGTTGTATTTCGAGTCCTTGTCACTCTCCCACGCTTCGTACACTTGGCGTTCCCAAGTCTGAAGGGAGGAGTGTACATTTGGCTTGAATACACACGGCCGCTCCGTTGTCCTGCTGCGGCAACAAACTGTGCTGGTTTCGTCGATTGGGACGTCTTTTTGCTCTACACGACTTCGAGGCGTTCCCTGCTCTTCTGAACCTGCCAGCTGCTGAAACTAACGTGGAGAAGCCTGGGTCTGCTTGCTTCGGGGACCGGTGAGTAGTTTAGCTAGGATCTGGTCGCCCTCCTGCAGTATCCCATTGCTTTCCCTGCTGTGTAAAAACAGCACCCTTTTGGCCGTACTCGCGCTCTGCTTCTGCCCGCTGTGGAGGCTGCGCTTGAGTTGCGGAACCTGTTCTCCTTCTGCTGTGCACTAACCCGAACCGCCTGACTTCCTCCGAAGAGCTTCCCCTTTTGCCCGTTGGCACCGGCGTGGCAGGTACTTTGAGCACAAGGCTCCACTCTTCGCAGGGCTCGGACTTCCATCTAGTTAGGTGCCTCTGAAGGCGAACTGAGTCTAAAGCGTTATCGCACTGCCTGTTTTCCTTTCCTTTCAGGTGGACTACATATTTCGTGCTTTAAACGCTTGCGACTGTGTATTTGTATATATATTGTGTTGATTTGGTATGTGTTGGTTTAATATTGTGATATTGTGATTTTCTTGCTACGGTCATTATTTTAAAGGCCTTAAAATAAATGTGTATCTATTTTTGATATAACAACTGTTTGGAGTAGTTTGTAAGCGCTCTTGCTTTGTGTGCTCATTGCGGGCTTTCAGTCACCCTCACCCCTCTTGAGACCTAGTCTTGACCGCCGCGATCGCTACCTTGATTGGTCTGGCTCGTCCAGAGGTTACCCTGTTCCAAGTAATTAGGTTGGCCTTCTGAACTTCTGCGCCACCAGGACAGAGTTCAGAAATCCGTCTTAACAAATTGGTGTACAGCGGTGGGATACGACTGAAGGTATCCAGTGTTGCGCTCGAACTAAGGCATTTCAGGTTATTCCAAACAGTACACGTAGTGAATTGTTGTAATATAACTTTAAAAAGGCCATAGTCCTATCAAACAGTATGGAAGCAAATACCTTGTTAACTTTAAATGCTTCCAAATCAGAAACATTGAAGAAGATGTGTGCGGAGAGAGGTGTTTCCTCTCAAGGCACTAAATTGGAAATGATCCAGAGAATCGTGGCGTGGCAAGAAGCGCAGCTTGACGCTATAACTTCCGAGGACAGTGCAGAAGGTGGTGGGGCTGCTCTCACTGGTAGAACCGACGGTCTGCCGCTGCACTGATCCATCGCGACCACGAGGACAGGGAGGATGTGATGTCTAATGTTTCCTCTGCCAGTGTTGATGGGGAGGCTATGCTTCAATTCAAGAAGCAAGAGCTGCGGTTTAGGCAGCAGGAGCTTGAATTCAGCATAGCCAAACTAAAAATCGAACAGGCAGAAAAACAGAAAGACAGGGATCACCAGTTGGAACTGGCCAAGCTTCAGGTTGCAAATGGGTCCAAGGGTCCTGGACATGGCTCTGGGGCTTCCTCTCATCCACGGTTTCCGAAAGATCTGCTCAGTGTGTATGAAGAAAGGAATGACATTATGGACTGGCTGAATGCGTTTGAGTATGCATGCGAGGTTCAAGAAGTTGACAATGCTGATAAGATTGCTTGGTTGCTCAGTAGACTGCCCCATTCTGGCTTCAGTGCCATTATGGAAATGTCGAAGGCTGAGCGGGCTGATTTCGCAATGTTAAAGCAAACTCTCATTTTAAAGTTTGGGAAGACTCCGGCCCAATATTTAAAGCGTTTTCGAGAGTATAAGAAAAAGGAAGGTGGTACTTGGGTATCTTATGTCGCTGAATCTTTGAAAAACTTAACTGGCTGGGTCGAAGGTTATAAGGCTTCTAACTTCGAAGGCATGATCAATCTGGTCATGCTGGAACACATTTTTGCTTCTTCTTCCCCGGAGCTTAAGCAGCATTTGGCCGATTCGAAGGAGATAGATCCTAAGAAGCTGGCCATTGCAGCAGACTTATGGGTGTCACATCGAGTGTCCCATAAGGACAAAAATCCTGGTAAGCAGGAGGAAGGGAAAAGTCCAAAGATATGGAGGGTGGGGAATCTGCTAAATCTTCTTCCCATAAGGGCCACAAAAAGAAAAACAAGGGTAAGACACAAGAGAACTCACAGGGTAGTGGAGGTTCGCCTCCGAAACAGAACTCTGGTTACAATAAGCCTCCCTACGTAAACAGACCCACTGGGGCTTGTTTTTCTTGTGGAGCAACTGACCATGTGAAGGGGGATCCCCGGTGTAAGGTTAGACCTTTGGGGGTCCACTCCGCTAATCTGGCCTTCTCCTCCTACGAGGAAGAAGAGATTACAGGAGCATCCTTCTCCTCAGACTCATTTCCCAGCGGGATAGAGGCTGAGGTAGTTTTAGTGTCCCTGGGTTCCTGGGAGCCTAAAGTCGCAGAGGCTTATGCTAGGATTCCGGATAATACCAAGCACTACTTTAAAGTCAGCGTGCTGATCAATGGAGTGGATACTCCAGCTCTTAGGGATAGTGGGTGCAGTCGAACAGTAGTGGATTCTACCTTGGTAGACTCAGAGGAAGTTGCCAGAGCTACTCTGATGCCCACTAAGTTTGCTGACGGCCCCCTCCGTATGTTTCCCGTGATCCCTGTAAATCTTACTTTAAATGGTACAGCAGTCAGGATTCCAGTGAGCATTCAGAGAAACGTCCCGGGAAAGGTCTTGCTGGGTAATGATCTCAGAGCTTTAGGGCTCGTAGGAGACACTGCCGAAAGACCCTACACACGGTCTCAAGCACGGGCAGCATTGGCCAAGTCCAATACGCCGCCCCAGCCGAAGGGGAAACCCAAGGCGAAGGGAGTCTACAAGTCAAGACGAGGGAAAGAGAATATTCCCCCGAGCTCGCCTACCACTGCGGTGGAGGAAGTTGGTCAATCGCCCGGGCCTGACGAGGAGGTGGCGATGCCTGAAGTTTTCGACCCCAACGATCATCCTGAACTAAAAGACTTGTTAGTTGAAGGAGGTCCTGATAGGGACGAATTCAGTAAAGGCCAACGTGAGTGCCCATCTCTGGAAGGCCTAAGGAGACAGGCCTGCTCCCAGCTTGAGGGTGAGCCTCCTGGGAAGCATAGGATTTATTGGGAAGGTGGACTCCTGTATAGTGAGCCCACAGAGTCTACAGAAGGAGACCATAGGAGGTTGGTGGTTCCCCTTGCTGTTAGGCCCTTCCTCCTGCAGTTGGCGCATGAAGTTCCCCTTGCTGGTCACCTTGGTATGAAGAGGACCAAGCAAAGGTTATCCATGCACTTCTACTGGCCCAAGATGGGGGTGCAAGTAGAAAGTCACTGCAGGAGTTGTGCCTCCTGCCAGTTGTCTGGTAAGGTTGGCGCGACAATCCAAGCTCCGTTGGTACCGCTCCCAGTTGTGGGGGTACCATTTGAAAGGGTAGGGATCGACATCGTTGGTCCCCTTGACCCGCAAACATCCTCGGGCAATAGGTTTATCCTGGTGCTGGTCGACCATGCAACCAGGTATCCTGAGGCCATCCCATTGAAAACTGTAACTGCCAAGTCAGTTGCAAAAGCTTTACTCGGCATATTTACTAGGGTTGGCTTCCCTAAAGAAGTTGTGTCAGATCGTGGCAGCAACTTTATGTCGAAGTATATGCAGGCTATGTGGAAAGAATGTGGGGTCACCTACAAGTTCTCTTCTGCATACCACCCCCAGACCAATGGTCTGGTGGAACGTTTCAACAGAACGTTAAAAAGCATGATTAGGGCTCTGGAGGAGCCCCAGAGAAGAAAATGGGATCTTCTTTTACCATGCCTACTGTTTGCCTACCGAGAGGTACCACAGGAGGGTGTTGGCTTCAGCCCCTTCGAACTTCTGTTCGGTCATCCCGTACGGGGACCCTTAGCCATCGTCAAAGAGGGATGGGAGATGCCCACTCCCCCTGTTACTACCAATGTAGTTGATTATGTGCTAGGGCTCAGAAAACGGATGGTACTTCTGATGGGCTTGGCTAGTGATAAATTGAAGGGAGGGCAAGCGCTGGTGAAACATTGGTACGACCAGAAAGCCTCCCTCATCAACTTTACACCTGGTCAGCACGTCCTGATCATGAATCCAATAAGGCCTCGCGCTTTACAGGACAAATGGTCAGGCCCTTACACAGTGGTGGAGCCCCTGGGTGAGGTGAACTATTTAGAGGACCTTGGAAGGCCTGGACAGGCTCCAAAAGTGTTTCACGTGAATAGGCTGAAGGCTTTCGTCCCAAGAGTCGAAATCGCAGCACTGCTACTGGCTTCAGATGTTGAGGAAGAGGAGTCAGAACCTCTCCCCGACCTGTTCCAAAGCGGTCCTTCAGATGGCTCCGTTGAGGGTGTCCGAGTGGCCCCTCACCTGACTTCTGATCAGCAGGCTGAGGTGAAAAGTTTGCTTAGGCAGTTTTCCCCCCTGTTTTCACAGTCCCCTGGTTTGACACCTTGGTGCAAACATAACATTGACACAGGAGACAGTGTACCTACCAAAAGTAGGGGATACAGGATGTCAGATAAAGTACGGTCTTATATTAAGACCGAGGTCAACAAGATGTTAGACCTTGGGGTGATTGAACCCTCTATTAGTCCTGGGTCCAGTCCTGTGGTTTTGGTTCCAAAAGCAGGCACTTCTGAATTGAGGTTCTGCGTGGATTACAGGGCTCTGAATGCTGTCACCAAGACAGATGCACACCCCTTGCCTCGAACAGATGAGCTGGTGGATACGTTGGGTGCCTCCAAGTACCTCAGCACGTTTGACCTCACTGCTGGCTATTGGCAAATAGCTTTAGCAGAACATGCCAAGGAGAAGACAGCATTTTCTACTCCAGACGGCCTTTACCAATTCCGGGTAATGCCGTTCGGGTTGAAGAATGCACCTGCCACTTTCCAGAGGCTTGTGAATCATGTGTTGAATTGGTTGGACGAATTCTGTCTTGCATATCTAGACGATATAGCAGTTTTCAGTGCCACCTGGGAAGACCATGTGAAACACCTCAGGATTGTGCTCCAGGCCCTTCAGAAAGCCCACTTGACCATAAAGGCTAGTAAATGCCAGATTGGACAAGGCTCAGTGGTTTACCTTGGACATGAAGTAGGTGGAGGGAGGATACAGCCTCTACCCAGTAAAGTACAAGCAGTACAAGACTGGCCTACCCCCACTACGCAAACCCAAGTGAGAGCCTTCTTAGGACTCACGGGTTATTATCGCAATTTTGTGGCAGACTATGGCACCATAGCTGCTCCTCTGACTGCCCTCACAACTCCGAAGAAACCCAAGAAGGCAACTTGGACTGACGAGTGTGAGAAGGCCTTCAATGGCTTAAAAGACTCCTTGTGCCAGGCCCCTGTGCTCAGGGCCCCTGATTATCAAAGACCTTTTATCGTGCAGACGGATGCCTCTGACACTGGGATAGGAGCTGTACTATCACAAGTACATGAGAAGGGTAAGGAACACCCTATCGGTTTTATTAGTCGCCAGCTTAAGGACAGAGAGCTCAGATGGTCCACGGTAGAGAAAGAATGTTTCTCTGTTGTGTGGGCCCTAAGGAAGCTGAGGCCCTACCTCTATGGGACCCACTTCACTGTGCAGACTGACCATAAGCCGTTAAAGTGGCTAATGAACATGAAGGGGGAGAATCCAAAGTTGCTTAGGTGGTCCATAAGTCTACAAGGCTTCGACTTCACTATTGAGCATAGGCCAGGTGTCCAACATAGCAATGCTGATGGGTTGTCCAGAATGTTTAACCGACCTGAACAAGAGACTCATCCAGGGGTGGATTAGTTCCCCCTGTCCATAGTCTGGGAGGGGCGAGTGTTAGGAAAGATTTCGTAATTGTAGGGAATTTTCCTTCCATGTAGCAACCCCTAAACTTTTTGCTATTGTTTTTAACCTTGTTCTTGACTTTGCCAGAGAAGTACAGCCTTCTGCCGCACTTCTCTGGGCTTTCGCTCCTTTTCTTACGGGGAAACTGACATGCCCTTAAGACATTCAGTACCGGGGAACGCTGTTTCCCGTAGTTTCGTTTATCATGTTGCGGCTTTAGTGCAACATGACACAAGAGGGCACTGTAAGCTAAGTTACAGCTCTCTTGGGTCTCTAGCCTTCTACGGGCCCTAGATACTCTTTTAGGATGGTATTTGATCGGTGCAAGTCATTCAGGGACTGGAATGGTGGCAGCGATCGTTTTGTTTATTTTGAGCTCCTTTTGGCGTTCTGAGCACGTTTTTCGCACTGAACCCAAAATGGTGGCCTGGCTCCCAAAATGGCCAGTCCACAAGGCTCCTTTGTCCTGTCCACTGACCGTCTTGCTCCCTTCACCTTCCCCAGGTCGGGCGACCCGGGGCCTTCCTTATTTGGGCATGTACTTTCCCGCGAAACGTGGTTGCTTTCGCGGGCTTCTACATGTCGTTTGTGTGCCTCCAGGGTGTGGGCTGGGATGTCTGGTCCCAATACACATCCTGGGTGCCAGAGAGTCTGGGGTGGTGTGAATGCCTGGGACCACCGTGGTCCGTGATTGGTCCACGTATGGTATGTGTGTTGATGTGCGGATCTCCCATTGGCTCCCCTCCGTTTTGGCGCGAAGGGAACCGTGGATAAGAGGGAGCTGGAAACACCACTACCATGTCGATCTCCTGAGTTCTCACGAACGAAGGAATACAGGAGCCAAGTATCCTGCAACCAAGAGGCTGGACTGAGGAATTGCTGGTGACCCGCTGAAGGAATCCTCCTTTGCACTGCTGTCGTCCTGTGAAACCCTTTCCTCCTTGGATCGAACCAGAAGTGTCTGTACTGGTGCTTCGACCTTTGGAATAGCAGGAACAGCTATTCCCGGCGACTTCATCACCCCCTCCAAGTAAGCCTTCGGAAGTGTCTCTGGGCCATCCAGTTGACTGACCAGCTTACAAGGGAGTCCTGCTCTGTAACTGCCGCCAGGTTGTGTTGTATTTCGAGTCCTTGTCACTCTCCCACGCTTCGTACACTTGGCGTTCCCAAGTCTGAAGGGAGGAGTGTACATTTGGCTTGAATACACACGGCCGCTCCGTTGTCCTGCTGCGGCAACAAACTGTGCTGGTTTCGTCGATTGGGACGTCTTTTTGCTCTACACGACTTCGAGGCGTTCCCTGCTCTTCTGAACCTGCCAGCTGCTGAAACTAACGTGGAGAAGCCTGGGTCTGCTTGCTTCGGGGACCGGTGAGTAGTTTAGCTAGGATCTGGTCGCCCTCCTGCAGTATCCCATTGCTTTCCCTGCTGTGTAAAAACAGCACCCTTTTGGCCGTACTCGCGCTCTGCTTCTGCCCGCTGTGGAGGCTGCGCTTGAGTTGCGGAACCTGTTCTCCTTCTGCTGTGCACTAACCCGAACTGCCTGACTTCCTCCGAAGAGCTTCCCCTTTTGCCCGTTGGCACCGGCGTGGCAAGTACTTTGAGCACAAGGCTCCACTCTTCGCAGGGCTCGGACTTCCATCTAGTTAGGTGCCTCTGAAGGCGAACTGAGTCTAAAGCGTTATCGCACTGCCTGTTTTCCTTTCCTTTCAGGTGGACTACATATTTCGTGCTTTAAACGCTTGCGACTGTGTATTTGTATATATATTGTGTTGATATGGTATGTGTTGGTTTAATATTGTGATATTGTGATTTTCTCGCTACGGTCATTATTTTAAAGGCCTTAAAATAAATGTGTATCTATTTTTGATATAACAACTGTTTGGAGTAGTTTGTAAGCGCTCTTGCTTTGTGTGCTCATTGCGGGCTTTCAGTCACCCTCACCCCTCTTGAGACCTAGTCTTGACCGCCGCGATCGCTACCTTGATTGGTCTGGCTCGTCCAGAGGTTACCCTGTTCCAAGTAATTAGGTTGGCCTTCTGAACTTCTGCGCCACCAGGACAGAGTTCAGAAATCCGTCTTAACACATCTCATGCTGTAGGAAGGGTCTCAGGTTTGGAAAAGGAAGGAGTTGGATATCACATTTCATGTTAGAGGTAGGATCTCAGGTTTGGTATTAGAGGCATTGAGATATCACATCTCATGCTATCAGAAGGGTATCAGGATTGGAATGGGAAGGAGTTGGATATCACATCTCATGCTAAAGGGAGGGTCTCAGGTTTGGAATGGGAAGGATTTGGATATCACATCTCATGTTATAGGAAGGACCTTAGGTTTGGTATTAGAAGCATTGAGATATCACATCTTATGCTATAGGAAGGGTCTCGGGATTGGAATGGGAAGGAGTTGGATATCACATCTCATGTTATAGGAAGGATCTCAGGTTTGGTATTAGAAACATTGAGATATAACATCTCATGCTATAGGAAGGGTCTCAGGATTGGAATGGGAAGGAGTTGGATATCACATCTCATGCTATGGGAAGGGTCTCAGGTTTGGTATTAGAAGCATTGTGATATCACATCTCATGCTATAGGAAGGGTTTCAGGTTTGGTAGAAGCATTGAGATATCACATCTCATGCTATAGGAAGAGTCTCAGGTTTGGGAAGGGAAGGATTTGGATTTCACATCTCATGTTATAGGATGGTTCTCATGTTTGGTTTTTGAAGCATTGAGATATCACATCTCATGCTATCGGAAGGGTCTCAGGTTTGGAATGGGAAGGAGTTGGATATCACATCTCATATTATAGGAAGGGTCTCAGGTTTGGAATGGGAAGGAGTTGGATATGACATCTCTTGTTATAGGGAGGGTCTCAGGATTTGAATGGTAAGGAGTTGGATATCACATCTCATGCTATAGGAAGGGTCTCAGGCTGGAATGGGAAGGAGTTGGATATCACATCTCATGTTATATACAGGAAGGGTCTCAGGATTGGAATGGGAAGGATTTGGATATCACATCTCTTGCTATAGGAAGGGTCTCAGGTTTTTTATTAGAAACATTGAGATATCACATCTCATGCTATAGGAAGGGTTTTAGGATTGGAATGGGAAGTATTTGGATATCACATCTCATGCTAAAGGAAGGGTCTCAGGTCTGGAATGGGAAGGAATTGGATATCACATCTCATGTTATAGGAAGGGTCTCAGGTTTTTTATTAGAAACATTGAGATATCACATCTCATGTTATAGGACGGTTCCCAGGTTTGGTATTAGAAGCATTGAGATATCACATCTCATGGTATAGGAAGGGTCTCAGGGTTGGAATGGGAAGGAGTTGGATATCACATCTCATCCAATAGGAAGGGTCTCAGGTTTGGAATGGGAAGGAATTGGATATCACATCTCATGTTATAGGAAGGATCTCAGGTTTGGTATTAGAAGCATTGAGATATCACATCTCATGCTATAGGAAGGGTATCAGGATTGGAATGTGAAGGATTTGGATATCACATCTCATGCTAAAGGAAGGGTCTCAGGTTTGGTAGAAGCATTGAGATATCACATCTCATGCTATAGGAAGGGTCTCAGGATTTGAATGGCAAGGAGTTGGATATCACATCTCATGCCATAGGAAGGGTCTCAGGTTTGGTATAAGCATTGAGATATCACATCTCTGCTATCGGAAGGTTCTCAGGATTGGATTGGGAAGGAGTTGGATATCCCTTCTCATGCTATAGGAAGTGTCTCAGGTTGGAATGGGAAGGAGTTGAATATCACATCTCATGTTATAGGAAGGGTCTCAGGATTGGAATGGGAAGGATTTGGATATCACATCTCTTGCTATAGGAAGGGTCTCAGGATTGGAATGGGAAGGATTTGGATATTTCCCATTCCAATCCTGAGACCCTTCCTATAACATGAGATGTGATATCCAACTCCTTCCCATTCCAACCTGAGACACTTCCTATAGCATGAGAAGGGATATCCAACTCCTTCCCAATCCAATCCTGAGACCCTTCCGATAGCAGAGATGTGATATCTCAATGCTTATACCAAACCTGAGACCCTTCCTATGGCATGAGATGTGATATCCAACTCCTTGCCATTCAAATCCTGAGACCCTTCCTATAGCATGAAAAGGGATATCCAACTCCTTCCCAATCCAATCCTGAGACCCTTCCGATAGCAGAGACGTGAAATCTCAATGCTTCTACCAAACCTGAGACCCTTCCTTTAGCATGAGATGTGATATCCAAATCCTTCACATTCCAATCCTGAGACCCTTCCTATAGCATGAGATTTGATATCTCAATGCTTCTAATACCAAACGTGAGATCCTTCCTATAACATGAGATGTGATATCCAAATCCTCCCCTTCCAAACCTGAGACCCTCCCTTTAGCATGAAATGTGATATCCAACTCCTTCCTATTCCAATCCTGAGACTCTTCTGATAGCATGAGATGTGATATCTCAATGCTTCTAATACCAAACCTGAGATCCTTCCGATAGCATGAGATGTGATATCTCAATGCTTCTAACCAAACCTGAGATCCTTCCTATAACATGAGATGTGATATCCAAATCCTTCCCCTTCCAAACCTGAGACCCTCCCTTTAGCATGAGATGTGATATCTAACTCCTTCCCATTCCATTCCTGAGACCCTTCTGATAGCATGTGATGTGATATCTCAATGCCTCTAATACCAAACCTGAGATCCTACCTCTAACATGAAATGAGATATCCAACTCTTTCCCCTTCCAAACCTGAGAGCCTTCCTATAGCATGAGATGTGATATCCAAGTCCTTCCCATTTCAATACTGAGACCCTTCCTATAGCTTGAGATGTGATATCCAACTCCTTCCCATTCCAATTCTGAGACCCTTCCTATAGCATGAGATGTGATATCTCAATGCTTATACCAAACCTGAGAGCCTACCTATAACATGAGATGTGATATCCAAGTCCATCCCATTCCAATCCTTAGACCCTCCCTACAGCATGCGATGTGATATCTCAATGATTCTAATACCAAACCAGAGACTCTTCCTATAACATGAGATGGGATATCCAACTCCTTCCCATTCCAATTCTGAGACCCTTCCTATACTATGAGACTTGATATCTCAATGCTTCTAATACCAAACCTGAGACCCGTAATATAACATGAGATGTGATATCAAAATCCTTCCCCTTCCAAACCTTAGACCCTTCCTTTATCATGAGATGTGATATCCAACTCATTCCCATGCCAATCCTGAGACCCTTCCGATATCATGAGATGTGATATCTCAAAGCTTCTAATATCAAACTTGAGACCCTCCCTATAGCATGAGATGTGATATCCAAGTCCTTCCCATTCCAATCCTGAGACCCTTCCTATAGCATGAGATGTGATATCTCAATGCTTCTAATACCAAACCTGAGACCCTTCCTATAACATGAGATGGGAATATCCAACTCCTTCCCATTCCAATCTTGAGACCCTTCCGATAGCAGAGATGTGATATCTCAATGCTTATACCAAACCTGAGATCCTTCCTATAACATGAGATGTGATATCCAACTCCTTCCCATTCCAATCCTGAGACACTTCCTATAGCATGAGATGTGATATCTCACTGCTTATACCAAACCTGAGACCCTTCCCATAGCAGGAGATGTGATATCCAACTCCTTCCCATTCCAATCCTCAGACCCTTCCTATAGCATGAGATGTGATATCTCAATGCTTCTAATGTCAAACTTGAGACCCTACCTATAGCATGAGATGTGATATCCAAGTCCTTCCCATTCCAATCCTGAGACACTTCCTATAGCATGAGATGTGATATCTCAATGCTTCTAATACCAAACCTGAGACTCTTCCTATAACATGAGATGGGATATCCAACTCCTTCCCATTCCAATCCTGAGACCCTTTTGATAGCAGAGATGTGATATCTCAATGTTTATACCAAACCTGAGACCCTTCCTACGGCATGAGATGTCATATTCAACTCCTTCCTATTCCAATCCTGAGACCCTTCCTATAGCATGAGATTTGATATCCAACTCCTTCCCATTCCAATCCTGAGACCCTTCCTATAGCATGAGATGTGATGTCTCAATGCTTCTAATACCAAACCTGAGATCCTTCCTATAACATGAGATGTGATATCCAACTCCTTCCATTCCAATCCTGAGACCCTTCCTATAGCATGAGATGTGATATCTCAATGCTTATACCAAACCTGAGACCCTTCCTATAGCATGAGATGTGATATCCAACTCCTTCCCATTCCAATCATGAGACCCTTCCTATAGCATGAGATGTGATATCTCAATGCTTCTAATACCAAACCTGAGATCCTTCCTATAACATGAGATGTGATATCCAAATCCTTCCCCTTCCAAACCTGAGACCCTCCCTTTAGCATGAGATGTGATATCTAACTCCTTCCCATTCCATTCCTGAGACCCTTCTGATAGCATGAGATGTGATTTCTCAATGCCTCTAATACCAAACCTGAGATCCTACCTCTAACATGAAATGAGATATCCAACTCTTTCCCCTTCCAAACCTGAGAGCCTTCCTATAGCATGAGATGTGATATCCAAGTCCTTCCCATTTCAATACTGAGACCCTTCCTATAGCTTGAGATGTGATATCCAACTCCTTCCCATTCCAATTCTGAGACCCTTCCTATAGCATGAGATGTGATATCTCAATGCTTATACCAAACCTGAGAGCCTACCTATAACATGAGATGTGATATCCAAGTCCATCCAATTCCAATCCTTAGACCCTTCCTACAGCATGCGATGTGATATCTCAATGATTCTAATACCAAACCAGAGACTCTTCCTATAACATGAGATGGGATATCCAACTCCTTCCCATTCCAATTCTGAGACCCTTCCTATACTATGAGACTTGATATCTCAATGCTTCTAATACCAAACCTGAGACCCGTAATATAACATGAGATGTGATATCCAAATCCTTCCCCTTCCAAACCTTAGACCCTTCCTTTATCATGAGATGTGATATCCAACTCATTCCCATTCCAATCCTGAGACCCTTCCGATATCATGAGATGTGATATCTCAAAGCTTCTAATATCAAACTTGAGACCCTCTCTATAGCATGAGATGTGATATCCAAGTCCTTCCCATTCCAATCCTGAGACCCTTCCTATAGCATGAGATGTGATATCTCAATGCTTCTAATACCAAACCTGAGACCCTTCCTATAACATGAGATGGGAATATCCAACTCCTTCCCATTCCAATCTTGAGACCCTTCCGATAGCAGAGATGTGATATCTCAATGCTTATACCAAACCTGAGATCCTTCCTATAACATGAGATGTGATATCCAACTCCTTCCCATTCCAATCCTGAGACACTTCCTATAGCATGAGATGTGATATCTCACTGCTTATACCAAACCTGAGACCCTTCCCATAGCAGGAGATGTGATATCCAACTCATTCCCATTCCAATCCTCAGACCCTTCCTATAGCATGAGATGTGATATCTCAATGCTTCTAATGTCAAACTTGAGACCCTACCTATAGCATGAGATGTGATATCCAAGTCCTTCCCATTCCAATCCTGAGACACTTCCTATAGCATGAGATGTGATATCTCAACGCTTCTAATACCAAACCTGAGACTCTTCCTATAACATGAGATGGGATATCCAACTCCTTCCCATTCCAATCCTGAGACCCTTTTGATAGCAGAGATGTGATATCTCAATGTTTATACCAAACCTGAGACCCTTCCTACGGCATGAGATGTCATATTCAACTCCTTCCCATTCCAATCCTGAGACCCTTCCTATAGCATGAGATTTGATATCCAACTCCTTCCCATTCCAATCCTGAGACCCTTCCTATAGCATGAGATGTGATGTCTCAATGCTTCTAATAGCAAACCTGAGATCCTTCCTATAACATGAGATGTGATATCCAACTCCTTCCATTCCAATCCTGAGACCCTTCCTATAGCATGAGATGTGATATCTCAATGCTTATACCAAACCTGAGACCCTTCCTATAGCATGAGATGTGATATCCAACTCCTTCCCATTCCAATCATGAGACCCTTCCTATAGCATGAGATGTGATATCTCAATGCTTCTAATACCAAACCTGAGATCCTTCCTCTAACATGAAATGTGAGATCCAACTCCTTCCCTTTCCAAACCTAAGAGCCTATCTATAGCATGAGATGTGATATCCAAGTCCTTCACATTCCAACCCTTAGACCCTTCCTACAGCATGCAATATGATATCTCAATGATTCTAATAACAAACCTGAGACCCTTCCTATAACATGAGATGGGATATCCAACTCCTTCCCATTCCAATCCTGAGACACTTCCGATAGCAGAGATGTGATATCTCAATGTTTATACCAAACCTGAGACCCTTCCTATAACATGAGATGTGATATCCAACTCCTTCCCGTTCCAAACCTGAGACCCTTCCTTTAGCATGAGATGTGATATCCAGCTCCTTCCCATTCCAATCCTGAGACACTTCCGATAGCATGAGATGTGATATCTCAATGCTTCTAATATCAAAACTGAGACCCTCCCTATAGCATGATATGTGATATCTAAGTCCTTCCCATTCCAATCCTGAGACCCTTCCTATAGCATGAGATGTGATATCTCAATGCTTCTACCAAACCTGAGACCCTTCCTTTAGCATGAGATGTAATATCCAACTCCTTCCCATTCCAATCCTGAGACCCTTCCTATAGCATGAGATGTGATATCTCAATACTTCTAATACCAAACCTGAGATCCATCCTATAACATGAGATGTGATATCCAACTCCTTCCCTTTCCAAACCTGAGAGCCGTTCTATAGCATGAGATGTGATATCCAGGTCCTTCCCATTCCAATCCTTAGACCCTTCCTACAGCATGCAATATGATATCTCAATGATTCTAATAACAAACCTGAGACCCGTCCTATAGCATGAGATATGATATCCAAGTCCTTCCCATTCCAATCCTGAGACCCTTCCTATAACATGAAATGTGATATCCAACTCCTTCCCATTCCAACCTGAGACCCTTCCTATAGCATGAGATGGGATATCCAACTTCTTCCAAATCCAATACTGATACCCTTCCGATAGCATGAGATGTGATATCCCAATGCTTCTACCAAACCTGAGACCCATACTATGGCATGAGATGTGATATCAAACTCCTTCCCATTCCAATCCTGAGACCCTTCCTATAGCTTGAGGTGTGATATCCAACTCCTTCCCATTCCAATTCTGAGACCCTTCTTATACCATGAGACTTGATATCTCAATGCTTCTAATATTAAACCTGAGACCCGTCCTATAACATGAGATGTGATATCCAAATCCTTCCCCTTCCAAACCTTAGACCCTTCCTTTATCATGAGATGTGATATCCAACTCCTTCCCATTCCAATCCTGAGACCCTTCCGATATCATGAGATTTGTTATCTCAATGCTTCTAATATCAAACTTGAGACCCTCCCTATAGCATGAGATGTGACATCCAAGTCCTTCCCATTCCAATCCTGAGACCCTTCCTATAGCATGAGATGTGATATTTCTATGCTTCTAATACCAAACCTGAGACCCTTCCTATAACATGAGATGGGATATCCAACTCCTTCCCATTCCAATCCTGAGACCTTTCCGATAGCAGAGATGTGATATCTCAATGCTTATACCAAACCTGAGAACCTTCCTATGGCCTGAGATGTCATATACAACTCCTTCCCATTCCAATCCTGAGACCCTTCCTTTAGCATGAGATGTGATATCTCAATGCTTATACCAAATCTGAGACCCTTCCCATAGCATGAGATGTGATATCCAATTCCTTCCCATTCCAATCCTGAGACCCTTCCTGTAGCATGAGATGTGATATCCAAGTCCATCCCATTCCAATCCTTAGACCCTTCCTACAGCATGCGATGTGATATCTCAATGATTCTAATACCAAACCAGAGACTCTTCCTATAACATGAGATGGGATATCCAACTCCTTCCCATTCCAATCCTGAGCCGCTTCCGATAGCAGAGATGTGATATCTCAATGCTTATACCAAACCTGAGACCCTTCCTATAACATGAGATATGATATCCAACTCCTTCCCGTTCCAAACCTGAGACACTAACTATAGCATATGTGATATCCAACTCCTTCCCATTCCAAACATGAGACCCTTCCTATAGCAAGAAAGTAATATCCAACTCCTACCCATTCCAATCCTGAGACCCTTCCTATAGCAAGAGATGTGATATCCAAATCCTTCCCATTCCAATCCTGAGACCCTTCCTATAACATGAGATGTGATATCCAACTCCTTCCCATTCCAATCCTGAGACACTTCCTATAGCATGAGATGTGATATCTCAATGCTTCTAATACCAAACCTGAGACTATTCCTATAACATGAGATGGGATATCCAACTCCTTCCCATTCCAATCCTGAGACCCTTTTGATAGCAGAGATGTGATATCTCAATGTTTATACTAAACCTGAGACCCTTCCTATGGCATGAGATGTCATATTCAACTCCTTCCCATTCCAATCCTGAGACGCTTCCTATAGCATGAGATTTGATATCCAACTCCTTCCCATTCCAATCCTGAGACCCTTCCTATAGCATGAGATGTGATGTCTCAATGCTTATAATACCAAACCTGAGATCCTTCCTATAACATGAGATGTGATATCCAACTCCTTCCATTCCAATCCTGAGACCCTTCCTATAGCATGAGATGTGATATCTCAATGCTTATACCAAACCTGAGACCCTTCCTATAGCATGAGATGTGATATCCAACTCCTTCCCATTCCAATCCTGAGACCCTTCCTATAGCTTGAGATGTGATATCTCAATGCTTCTAATACCAAACCTGAGATCCTTCCTCTAACATGAAATGTGAGATCCAACTCCTTCCCTTTCCAAACCTAAGAGCCTATCTATAGCATGAGATGTGATATCCAAGTCCTTCACATTCCAACCCTTAGACCCTTCCTACAGCATGCAATATGATATCTCAATGATTCTAATAACAAACCTGAGACCCGTCCTATAACATGAGATGGGATATCCAACTCCTTCCCATTCCAATCCTGAGACACTTCCGATAGCAGAGATGTGATATCTCAATGTTTATACCAAACCTGAGACCCTTCCTATAACATGAGATGTGATATCCAACTCCTTCCCGTTCCAAACCTGACACCCTTCCTTTAGCATGAGATGTGATATCCAGCTCCTTCCCATTCCAATCCTGAGACACTTCCGATAGCATGAGATGTGATATCTCAATGCTTCTAATATCAAAACTGAGACCCTCCCTATAGCATGATATGTGATATCTAAGTCCTTCCCATTCCAATCCTGAGACCCTTCCTATAGCATGAGATGTGATATCTCAATGCTTCTACCAAACCTGAGACCCTTCCTTTAGCATGAGATGTGATATCCAACTCCTTCCCATTCCAATCCTGAAACCCTTCCTATAGCATGAGATATGATATCTCAATACTTCTAATACCAAACCTGAGATCCATCCTATAACATGAGATGTGATATCCAACTCCTTCCCTTTCCAAACCTGAGAGCCGTTCTATAGCATGAGATGTGATATCCAGGTCCTTCCCATTCCAATCCTTAACCCTTCCTACAGCATGCAATATGATATCTCAATGATTCTAATAACAAACCTGAGACCCGTCCTATAGCATGAGATATGATATCCAAGTCCTTCCCATTCCAATCCTGAGACCCTTCCTATAACATGAAATGTGATATCCAACTCCTTCCCATTCCAACCTGAGACCCTTCCTATAGCATGAGATGGGATATCCAACTTCTTCCAAATCCAATACTGATACCCTTCCGATAGCATGAGATGTGATATCCCAATGCTTCTACCAAACCTGAGACCCATACTATGGCATGAGATGTGATATCAAACTCCTTCCCATTCCAATCCTGAGACCCTTCCTATAGCTTGAGGTGTGATATCCAACTCCTTCCCATTCCAATTCTGAGACCCTTCTTATACCATGAGACTTGATATCTCAATGCTTCTAATATTAAACCTGAGACCCGTCCTATAACATGAGATGTGATATCCAAATCCTTCCCCTTCCAAACCTTAGACCCTTCCTTTATCATGAGATGTGATATCCAACTCCTTCCCATTCCAATCCTGAGACCCTTCCGATATCATGAGATTTGTTATCTCAATGCTTCTAATATCAAACTTGAGACCCTCCCTATAGCATGAGATGTGACATCCAAGTCCTTCCCATTCCAATCCTGAGACCCTTCCTATAGCATGAGATGTGATATCTCTATGCTTCTAATACCAAACCTGAGACCCTTCCTATAACATGAGATGGGATATCCAACTCCTTCCCATTCCAATCCTGAGACCTTTCCGATAGCAGAGATGTGATATCTCAATGCTTATACCAAACCTGAGAACCTTCCTATGGCCTGAGATGTCATATACAACTCCTTCCCATTCCAATCCTGAGACCCTTCCTTTAGCATGAGATGTGATATCTCAATGCTTATACCAAATCTGAGACCCTTCCTATAGCATGAGATGTGATATCCAATTCCTTCCCATTCCAATCCTGAGACCCTTCCTATAGCATGAGATGTGATATCTCAATGCTTATACCAAACCTGAGAGCCTACCTATAACATGAGATGTGATATCCAAGTCTATCCCATTCCAATCCTTAGACCCTTCCTACAGCATGCGATGTGATATCTCAATAATTCTAATACCAAACCAGAGACTCTTCCTATAACATGAGATGGGATATCCAACTCCTTCCCATTCCAATCCTGAGCCGCTTCCGATAGCAGAGATGTGATATCTCAATGCTTATACCAAACCTGAGACCCTTCCTATAACATGAGATGTGATATCCAACTCCTTCCCGTTCCAAACCTGAGACACTAACTATAGCATATGTGATATCCAACTCCTTCCCATTCCAAACATGAGACCCTTCCTATAGCAAGAAAGTAATATCCAACTCCTACCCATTCCAATCCTGAGACCCTTCCTATAGCAAGAGATGTGATATCCAAATCCTTCCCATTCCAATCCTGAGACCCTTCCTATAACATGAGATGTGATATCCAACTCCTTCCCATTCCAACCTGAGACACTTCATATAGCATGAGAAGGGATATCCAACTCCTTCCCAATCCAATCCTGAGACCCTTCCGATAGCAGAGATGTGATATCTCAATGCTTATACCAAACCTGAGACCCTTCCTATGGCATGAGATGTGATATCCAACTCCTTGCCATTCAAATCCTGCGACCCTTCCTATAGCATGAGAAGGGATATCCAACTCCTTCCCAATCCAATCCTGAGACCCTTCCGATAGCAGCGACGTGATATCTCAATGCTTCTACCAAACCTGAGACCCTTCCTATTGGATGAGATGTGATATCCAACTCCTTCCCATTCCAACCTTGAGACCCTTCCTATAGCATGAGATGTGATGTCTCAATGCTTCTAATACCAAACCTGAGATCCTTCCTATAACATGAGATGTGATATCCAACTCCTTCTATTCCAATCCTGAGACCCGTCCTATAGCATGAGATGTGATATCTCAAGGCTTATACCAAACCTGAGACCCTTCCTATAGCATGAGATGTGATATCCAACTGCTTCCCATTCCAATCCTGAGACCCTTCCTATAGCATGCAATATGATATCTCAATGATTCTAATAACAAACCTGAGACCCGTCCTATAGCATGAGATATGATATCCAAGTCCTTCGCATTCCAATCCTGAGACCCTTCCTATAACATGAAATGTGATATCCAACTCCTTCCCATTCCAACCTGAGACCATTCCTATAGCATGAGATGGGATATCCAACTTCTTCCAAATCCAATACTGATACCCTTCCGATAGCATGAGATGTGATATCCCAATGCTTCTACCAAACCTGAGACCCATACTATGGCATGAGATGTGATATCAAACTCCTTCCCATTCCAATCCTGAGACCCTTCCTATAGCTTGAGGTGTGATATCCAACTCCTTCCCATTCCAATTCTGAGACCCTTCTTATACCATGAGACTTGATATCTCAATGCTTCTAATATTAAACCTGAGACCCGTCCTATAACATGAGATGTGATATCCAAATCCTTCCCCTTCCAAACCTTAGACCCTTCCTTTATCATGAGATGTGATATCCAACTCCTTCCCATTCCAATCCTGAGACCCTTCCGATATCATGAGATTTGTTATCTCAATGCTTCTAATATCAAACTTGAGACCCTCCCTATAGCATGAGATGTGACATCCAAGTCCTTCCCATTCCAATCCTGAGACCCTTCCTATAGCATGAGATGTGATATCTCTATGCTTCTAATACCAAACCTGAGACCCTTCCTATAACATGAGATGGGATATCCAACTCCTTCCCATTCCAATCCTGAGACCTTTCCGATAGCAGAGATGTGATATCTCAATGCTTATACCAAACCTGAGAACCTTCCTATGGCCTGAGATGTCATATACAACTCCTTCCCATTCCAATCCTGAGACCCTTCCTTTAGCATGAGATGTGATATCTCAATGCTTATACCAAATCTGAGACCCTTCCTATAGCATGAGATGTGATATCCAATTCCTTCCCATTCCAATCCTGAGACCCTTCCTATAGCATGAGATGTGATATCTCAATGCTTATACCAAACCTGAGAGCCTACCTATAACATGAGATGTGATATCCAAGTCTATCCCATTCCAATCCTTAGACCCTTCCTACAGCATGCGATGTGATATCTCAATAATTCTAATACCAAACCAGAGACTCTTCCTATAACATGAGATGGGATATCCAACTCCTTCCCATTCCAATCCTGAGCCGCTTCCGATAGCAGAGATGTGATATCTCAATGCTTATACCAAACCTGAGACCCTTCCTATAACATGAGATGTGATATCCAACTCCTTCCCGTTCCAAACCTGAGACACTAACTATAGCATATGTGATATCCAACTCCTTCCCATTCCAAACATGAGACCCTTCCTATAGCAAGAAAGTAATATCCAACTCCTACCCATTCCAATCCTGAGACCCTTCCTATAGCAAGAGATGTGATATCCAACTCCTTCCCATTCCAACCTGAGACACTTCCTATAGCATGAGAAGGGATATCCAACTCCTTCCCAATCCAATCCTGAGACCCTTCCGATAGCAGAGATGTGATATCTCAATGCTTATACCAAACCTGAGTCCCTTCCTATGGCATGAGATGTGATATCCAACTCCTTGCCATTCAAATCCTGAGACCCTTCCTATAGCATGAGAAGGGATATCCAACTCCTTCCCAATCCAACCTGAGACACTTCCTATAGCATGAGAAGGGATATCCAACTCCTTCCCAATCCAATCCTGAGACCCTTCCGATAGCAGCGACGTGATATCTCAATGCTTCTACCAAACCTGAGACCCTTCCTTTAGCATGAGATGTGATATCCAAATCCTTCACATTCCAATCCTGAGACCCTTCCTATAGCATGAGATGTGATATCTCAATGCTTCTAATACCAAACCTGAGATCCTTCCTATAACATGAGATGTGATATCCAATTCCTTCCCATTCCAAACCTGAGACCCTTCCTATTGGATGAGATGTGATATCCAACTCCTTCCCATTCCAACCTTGAGACCCTTCCTATAGCATGAGATGTGATGTCTCAATGCTTCTAATACCAAACCTGAGATCCTTCCTATAACATGAGATGTGATATCCAACTCCTTCCATTCCAATCCTGAGACCCGTCCTATAGCATGAGATGAGTTATCTCAAGGCTTATACCAAACCTGAGACCCTTCCTATAGCATGAGATGTGATATCCAACTGCTTCCCATTCCAATCCTGAGACCCTTCCTATAGCATGAGATGTGATATCTCAATGCTTCTAATACCAAACCTGAGATCCTTCCTCTAACATGAAATGTGATATCCAACTCCTTCCCTTTCCAAACCTAAGAGCCTATCTATAGCATGAGATGTGATATCCAAGTCCTTCACATTCCAACCCTTAGACCCTTCCTACAGCATGCAATATGATATCTCAATGATTCTAATAACAAACCTGAGACCCGTCCTATAACATGAGATGGGATATCCAACTCCTTCCCATTCCAATCCTGAGACACTTCCGATAGCAGAGATGTGATATCTCAATGCTTATACCAAACCTGAGACCCTTCCTATAACATGAGATGTGATATCCAAATCCTTCCCGTTCCAAACCTGAGACCCTTCCTTTAGCATGAGATGTGATATCCAGCTCCTTCCCATTCCAATCCTGAGACACTTCCGATAGCATGAGATGTGATATCTCAATGCTTCTAATATCAAAACTGAGACCCTCCCTATAGCATGATATGTGATATCTAAGTCCTTCCCATTCCAATCCTGAGACCCTCCCTATAGCATGAGATGTGATATCCAACTCCTTCCCATTCCAATCCTGAGACCCTTCCTATAGCATGAGATATGATATCTCAATACTTCTAATACCAAACGTGAGATCCTTCCGATAACATGAGATGTGATATCCAAATCCTTCCCCTTCCAAACCTGAGACCCTCCCTTTAGCATGAAATGTGATATCCAACTCCTTCCTATTCCAATCCTGAGACTCTTCTGATAGCATGAGATGTGATATCTCAATGCTTCTAATACCAAACCTGAGATCCTTCCGATAGCATGAGATGTGATATCTCAATGCTTCTAATACCAAACCTGAGATCCTTCC
This sequence comes from Ambystoma mexicanum, assembly GCF_040938575.1. Lineage (NCBI taxonomy): Eukaryota > Metazoa > Chordata > Amphibia > Caudata > Ambystomatidae > Ambystoma > Ambystoma mexicanum. The sequence continues at coordinate 239,655 of NW_027182355.1, forward strand.
TATAACATGAGATGTGATATCCAAATCCTTCCCCTTCCAAACCTGAGACCCTCCCTTTAGCATGAGATGTGATATCTAACTCCTTCCCATTCCATTCCTGAGACCCTTCTGATAGCATGAGATGTGATATCTCAATGCCTCTAATACCAAACCTGAGATCCTACCTCTAACATGAAATGAGATATCCAACTCTTTCCCCTTCCAAACCTGAGAGCCTTCCTATAGCATGAGATGTGATATCCAAGTCCTTCCCATTCCAATACTGAGACCCTTCCTATAGCTTGAGATGTGATATCCAACTCCTTCCCATTCCAATTCTGAGACCCTTCCTATAGCATGAGATGTGATATCTCAATGCTTATACCAAACCTGAGAGCCTACCTATAACATGAGATGTGATATCCAAGTCCATCCCATTCCAATCCTTAGACCCTTCCTACAGCATGCAATGTGATATCTCAATGATTCTAATACCAAACCAGAGACTCTTCCTATAACATGAGATGGGATATCCAACTCCTTCCCATTCCAATTCTGAAACCCTTCCTATACTATGAGACTTGATATCTCAATGCTTCTAAAACCAAACCTGAGACCCGTAATATAACATGAGATGTGATATCCAAATCCTTCCCCTTCCAAACCTTAGACCCTTCCTTTATCATGAGATGTGATATCCAACTCCTTCCCATTCCAATCCTGAGACCCTTCCGATATCATGAGATGTGATATCTCAAAGCTTCTAATATCAAACTTGAGACCCTCCCTATAGCATGAGATGTGATATCCAAGTCCTTCCCATTCCAATCCTGAGACCCTTCCTATAGCATGAGATGTGATATCTCAATGCTTCTAATACCAAACCTGAGACCCTTCCTATAACATGAGATGGGAATATCCAACTCCTTCCCATTCCAATCTTGAGACCCTTCCGATAGCAGAGATGTGATATCTCAATGCTTATACCAAACCTGAGATCCTTCCTATAACATGAGATGTGATATCCAACTCCTTCCCATTCCAATCCTGAGACACTTCCTATAGCATGAGATGTGATATCTCACTGCTTATACCAAACCTGAGACCCTTCCCATAGCAGGAGATGTGATATCCAACTCCTTCCCATTCCAATCCTCAGACCCTTCCTATAGCATGAGATGTGATATCTCAATGCTTCTAATGTCAAACTTGAGACCATACCTATAGCATGAGATGTGATATCCAAATCCTTCCCATTCCAATCCTGAGACACTTCCTATAGCATGAGATGTGATATCTCAATGCTTCTAATACCAAACGTGAGACTCTTCCTATAACATGAGATGGGATATCCAACTCCTTCCCATTCCAATCCTGAGACCCTTTTGATAGCAGAGATGTGATATCTCAATGTTTATACCAAACCTGAGACCCTTCCTACGGCATGAGATGTCATATTCAACTCCTTCCCATTCCAATCCTGAGACCCTTCCTATAGCATGAGATTTGATATCCAACTCCTTCCCATTCCAATCCTGAGACCCTTCCTATAGCATGAGATGTGATGTCTCAATGCTTCTAATACCAAACCTGAGATCCTTCCTATAACATGAGATCTGATATCCAACTCCTTCCATTTCAATCCTGAGACCCTTCCTATAGCATGAGATGTGATATCTCAATGCTTACACCAAACCTGAGACCCTTCCTATAGCATGAGATGTGATATCCAACTCCTTCCCATTCCAATCCTGAGACCCTTCCTATAGCATGAGATGTGATATCTCAATGCTTCTAATACCAAACCTGAGATCCTTCCTCTAACATGAAATGTGAGATCCAACTCCTTCCCTTTCCAAACCTAAGAGCCTATCTATAGCATGAGATGTGATATCCAAGACCTTCACATTCCAACCCTTAGACCCTTCCTACAGCATGCAATATGATATCTCAATGATTCCAATAACAAACCTGAGACCCGTCCTATAACATGAGATGGGATATCCAACTCCTTCCCATTCCAATCCTGAGACACTTCCGATAGCAGAGATGTGATATCTCAATGTTTATACCAAACCTGAGACCCTTCCTATAACATGAGATCCAACTCCTTCCCGTTCCAAACCTGAGACCCTTCCTTTAGCATGAGATGTGATATCCAGCTCCTTCCCATTCCAATCCTGAGACACTTCCGATAGCATGAGATGTGATATCTCAATGCTTCTACCAAACCTGAGACCCTTCCTTTAGCATGAGATGTGATATCCAACTACTTCCCATTCCAATCCTGAGACCCTTCCTATAGCATGAGATGTGATATCTCAATACTTCTAATACCAAACCTGAGATCCTTCCGATAACATGAGATGTGATATCTCAATACTTCTAATACCAAACCTGAGATCCATCCTATAACATGAGATGTGATATCCAACTCCTTCCCTTTCCAAACCTGAGAGCCGTTCTATAGCATGAGATGTGATAACCAGGTCCTTCCCATTCCAATCCTTAGACCCTTCCTACAGCATGCAATATGATATCTCAATGATTCTAATAACAAACCTGAGACCCGTCCTATAGCATGAGATATGATATCCAAGTCCTTCCCATTCCAATCCTGAGACCCTTCCTATAACACGAAATGTGATATCCAACTCCTTCCCATTCCAACCTGAGACCCTTCCTATAGCATGAGATGGGATATCCAACTTCTTCCAAATCCAATACTGATACCCTTCCGATAGCATGAGATGTGATATCCCAATGCTTCTACCAAACCTGAGACCCATACTATGGCATGAGATGTGATATCAAACTCCTTCCCATTCCAATCCTGAGACCCTTCCTATAGCTTGAGGTGTGATATCCAACTCCTTCCCATTCCAATTCTGAGACCCTTCTTATACCATGAGACTTGATATCTCAATGCTTCTAATATTAAACCTGAGACCCGTCCTATAACATGAGATGTGATATCCAAATCCTTCCCCTTCCAAACCTTAGACCCTTCCTTTATCATGAGATGTGATATCCAACTCCTTCCCATTCCAATCCTGAGACCCTTCCGATATCATGAGATTTGTTATCTCAATGCTTCTAATATCAAACTTGAGACCCTACCTATAGCATGAGATGTGACATCCAAGTCCTTCCCATTCCAATCCTGAGACCCTTCCTATAGCATGAGATGTGATATCTCTATGCTTCTAATACCAAACCTGAGACCCTTCCTATAACATGAGATGGGATATCCAACTCCTTCCCATTCCAATCCTGAGACCTTTCCGATAGCAGAGATGTGATATCTCAATGCTTATACCAAACCTGAGAACCTTCCTATGGCCTGAGATGTCATATACAACTCCTTCCCATTCCAATCCTGAGACCCTTCCTTTAGCATGAGATGTGATATCTCAATGCTTATACCAAATCTGAGACCCTTCCTATAGCATGAGATGTGATATCCAATTCCTTCACATTCCAATCCTGTGACCCTTCCTATAGCATGAGATGTGATATCTCAATGCTTATATCAAACCTGAGAGCCTACCTATAACATGAGATGTGATATCCAAGTCCATCCCATTCCAATCCTTAGACCCTTCCTACAGCATGCGATGTGATATCTCAATGATTCTAATACCAAACCAGAGACTCTTCCTATAACATGAGATGGGATATCCAACTCCTTCCCATTCCAATCCTGAGCCGCTTCCGATAGCAGAGATGTGATATCTCAATGCTTATACCAAACCTGAGACCCTTCCTATAACATGAGATGTGATATCCAACTCCTTCCCGTTCCAAACCTGAGACACTAACTATAGCATATGTGATATCCAACTCCTTCCCATTCCAAACATGAGACCCTTCCTATAGCAAGAAAGTAATATCCAACTCCTACCCATTCCAATCCTGAGACCCTTCCTATAGCAAGAGATGTGATATCCAAATCCTTCCCATTCCAATCCTGAGACCCTTCCTATAACATGAGATGTGATATCCAACTCCTTCCCATTCCAACCTGAGACACTTCCTATAGCATGAGAAGGGATATCCAACTCATTCCCAATCCAATCCTGAGACCCTTCCGATAGCAGAGATGTGATATCTCAATGCTTATACCAAACCTGAGACCCTTCCTATGGCATGAGATGTGATATCCAACTCCTTGCCATTCAAATCCTGAGACCCTTCCTATAGCATGAGAAGGGATATCCAACTCCTTCCCAATCCAATCCTGAGACCCTTCCGATAGCAGCGACGTGATATCTCAATGCTTCTACCAAACCTGAGACCCTTCCTTTAGCATGAGATGTGATATCCAAATCCTTCACATTCCAATCCTGAGACCCTTCCTATAGCATGAGATGTGATATCTCAATGCTTCTAATACCAAACCTGAGATCCTTCCTATAACATGAGATGTGATATCCAATTCCTTCCCATTCCAAACCTGAGACCCTTCCTATTGGATGAGATGTGATATCCAACTCCTTCCCATTCCAACCCTGAGACCCTTCCTATAGCATGAGATGTGATGTCTCAATGCTTCTAATACCAAACCTGAGATCCTTCCTATAACATGAGATGTGATATCCAACTCCTTCCATTCCAATCCTGAGACCCGTCCTATAGCATGAGATGTGATATCTCAATGCTTATACCAAACCTGAGACCCTTCCTATAGCATGAGATGTGATATCCAACTGCTTCCCATTCCAATCCTGAGACCCTTCCTATAGCATGAGATGTGATATCTCAATGCTTCTAATACCAAACCTGAGATCCTTCCTCTAACATGAAATGTGATATCCAACTCCTTCCCTTTCCAAACCTAAGAGCCTATCTATAGCATGAGATGTGATATCCAAGTCCTTCACATTCCAACCCTTAGACCCTTCCTACAGCATGCAATATGATATCTCAATGATTCTAATAACAAACCTGAGACCCGTCCTATAACATGAGATGGGATATCCAACTCCTTCCCATTCCAATCCTGAGACACTTCCGATAGCAGAGATGTGATATCTCAATGCTTATACCAAACCTGAGACCCTTCCTATAACATGAGATGTGATATCCAAATCCTTCCCGTTCCAAACCTGAGACCCTTCCTTTAGCATGAGATGTGATATCCAGCTCCTTCCCATTCCAATCCTGAGACACTTCCGATAGCATGAGATGTGATATCTCAATGCTTCTAATATCAAAACTGAGACCCTCCCTATAGCATGATATGTGATATCTAAGTCCTTCCCATTCCAATCCTGAGACCCTCCCTATAGCATGAGATGTGATATCCAACTCCTTCCCATTCCAATCCTGAGACCCTTCCTATAGCATGAGATATGATATCTCAATACTTCTAATACCAAACGTGAGATCCTTCCGATAACATGAGATGTGATATCCAAATCCTTCCCCTTCCAAACCTGAGACCCTCCCTTTAGCATGAAATGTGATATCCAACTCCTTCCTATTCCAATCCTGAGACTCTTCTGATAGCATGAGATGTGATATCTCAATGCTTCTAATACCAAACCTGAGATCCTTCCGATAGCATGAGATGTGATATCTCAATGCTTCTAATACCAAACCTGAGATCCTTCCTATAACATGAGATGTGATATCCAAATCCTTCCCCTTCCAAACCTGAGACCCTCCCTTTAGCATGAGATGTGATATCTAACTCCTTCCCATTCCATTCCTGAGACCCTTCTGATAGCATGAGATGTGATATCTCAATGCCTCTAATACCAAACCTGAGATCCTACCTCTAACATGAAATGAGATATCCAACTCTTTCCCCTTCCAAACCTGAGAGCCTTCCTATAGCATGAGATGTGATATCCAAGTCCTTCCCATTCCAATACTGAGACCCTTCCTATAGCTTGAGATGTGATATCCAACTCCTTCCCATTCCAATTCTGAGACCCTTCCTATAGCATGAGATGTGATATCTCAATGTTTATACCAAACCTGAGAGCCTACCTATAGCATGAGATGTGATATCCAAGTCCATCCCATTCCAATCCTTAGACCCTTCCTACAGCATGCGATGTGATATCTCAATGATTCTAATACCAAACCAGAGACTCTTCCTATAACATGAGATGGGATATCCAACTCCTTCCCATTCCAATTCTGAGACCCTTCCTATACTATGAGACTTGATATCTCAATGCTTCTAATACCAAACCTGAGACCCGTAATATAACATGAGATGTGATATCCAAATCCTTCCCCTTCCAAACCTTAGACCCTTCCTTTATCATGAGATGTGATATCCAACTCCTTCCCATTCCAATCCTGAGACCCTTCCGATATCATTAGATGTGATATCTCAAAGCTTCTAATATCAAACTTGAGACCCTCCCTATAGCATGAGATGTGATATCCCAGTCCTTCCCATTCCAATCCTGAGACCCTTCCTATAGCATGAGATGTGATATCTCAATGCTTCTAATACCAAACCTGAGACCCTTCCTATAACATGAGATGGGAATATCCAACTCCTTCCCATTCCAATCTTCAGACCCTTCCGATAGCAGAGATGTGATATCTCAATGCTTATACCACACCTGAGATCCTTCCTATAACATGAGATGTGATATCCAACTCCTTCCCATTCCAATCCTGAGACACTTCCTATAGCATGAGATGTGATATCTCACTGCTTATACCATACCTGAGACCCTTCCCATAGCAGATGTGATATCCAACTCCTTCCCATTCCAATCCTCAGACCCTTCCTATAGCATGAGATGTGATATCTCAATGCTTCTAATGTCAAACTTGAGACCCTACCTATAGCAGGAGATGTGATATCCAAGTCCTTCCCATTCCAATCCTGAGACACTTCCTATAGCATGAGATGTGATATCTCAATGCTTCTAATACCAAACCTGAGACTCTTCCTATAACATGAGATGGGATATCCAACTCCTTCCAATTCCAATCCTGAGACCCTTTTGATAGCAGAGATGTGATATCTCAGTGTTTATACCAAACCTGAGACCCTTCCTACGGCATGAGATGTCATATTCAACTCCTACCCATTCCAATCCTGAGACCCTTCCTATAGCATGAGATTTGATATCCAACTCCTTCCCATTCCAATCCTGAGACCCTTCCTATAGCATGAGATGTGATGTCTCAATGCTTCTAATACCAAACCTGAGATCCTTCCTATAACATGAGATGTGATATCCAACTCCTTCCATTTCAATCCTGAGACCCTTCCTATAGCATGAGATGTGATATATCAATGCTTATACCAAACCTGAGACCCTTCCTATAGCATGAGATGTGATATCCAACTCCTTCCCATTCCAATCCTGAGACCCTTCCTATAGCCTGAGATGTGATATCCAATTCCTTCCCATTCCAATCCTGAAACCCTTCCTATAGCATGAGATGTGATATCTCAATGCTTATACCAAACCTGAGAGCCTACCTATAACATGAGATGTGATATCCAAGTCCATCCCATTCCAATCCTTAGACCCTTCCTACAGCATGCGATGTGATATCTCAATGATTCTAATACCAAACCAGAGACTCTTCCTATAACATGAGATGGGATATCCAACTCCTTCCCATTCCAATCCTGAGCCGCTTCCGATAGCAGAGATGTGATATCTCAATGCTTATACCAAACCTGAAACCCTTCCTATAACATGAGATGTGATATCCAACTCCTTCCCATTCCAAACCTGAGACACTAACTATAGCATATGTGATATCCAACTCCTTCCCCTTCCAAACATGAGACCCTTCCTATAGCAAGAAAGTAATATCCAACTCCTACCCATTCCAATCCTGAGACCCTTCCTATAGCAAGAGATGTGATATCCAAATCCTTCCCATTCCAATCCTGAGACCCTTCCTATAACATGAGATGTGATATCCAACTCCTTCCCATTCCAACCTGAGACACTTCCTATAGCATGAGAAGGGATATCCAACTCCTTCCCAATCCAATCCTGAGACCCTTCCGATAGCAGAGATGTGATATCTCAATGCTTATACCAAACCTGAGACCCTTCCTATGGCATGAGATGTGATATCCAACTCCTTGCCATTCAAATCCTGAGACCCTTCCTATAGCATGAGAAGGGATATCCAACTCCTTCCCAATCCAATCCTGAGACCCTTCCGATAGCAGCGACGTGATATCTCAATGCTTCTACCAAACCTGAGACCCTTCCTTTAGCATGAGATGTGATATCCAAATCCTTCACATTCCAATCCTGAGACCCTTCCTATAGCATGAGATGTGATATCTCAATGCTTCTAATACCAAACCTGAGATCCTTCCTATAACATGAGATGTGATATCCAATTCCTTCCCATTCCAAACCTGAGACCCTTCCTATTGGATGAGATGTGATATCCAACTCCTTCCCATTCCAACCCTGAGACCCTTCCTATAGCATGAGATGTGATGTCTCAATGCTTCTAATACCAAACCTGAGATCCTTCCTATAACATGAGATGTGATATCCAACTCCTTCCATTCCAATCCTGAGACCCGTCCTATAGCATGAGATGTGATATCTCAATGCTTATACCAAACCTGAGACCCTTCCTATAGCATGAGATGTGATATCCAACTGCTTCCCATTCCAATCCTGAGACCCTTCCTATAGCATGAGATGTGATATCTCAATGCTTCTAATACCAAACCTGAGATCCTTCCTCTAACATGAAATATGATATCCAACTCCTTCCCTTTCCAAACCTAAGAGCCTATCTATAGCATGAGATGTGATATCCAAGTCCTTCACATTCCAACCCTTAGACCCTTCCTACAGCATGCAATATGATATCTCAATGATTCTAATAACAAACCTGAGACCCGTCCTATAACATGAGATGGGATATCCAACTCCTTCCCATTCCAATCCTGAGACACTTCCGATAGCAGAGATGTGATATCTCAATGCTTATACCAAACCTGAGACCCTTCCTATAACATGAGATGTGATATCCAAATCCTTCTCGTTCCAAACCTGAGACCCTTCCTTTAGCATGAGATGTGATATCCAGCTCCTTCCCATTCCAATCCTGAGACACTTCCGATAGCATGAGATGTGATATCTCAATGCTTCTAATATCAAAACTGAGACCCTCCCTATAGCATGATATGTGATATCTAAGTCCTTCCCATTCCAATCCTGAGACCCTCCCTATATCATGAGATGTGATATCCAACTCCTTCCCATTCCAATCCTGAGACCCTTCCTATAGCATGAGATATGATATCTCAATACTTCTAATACCAAACGTGAGATCCTTCCGATAACATGAGATGTGATATCCAAATCCTTCCCCTTCCAAACCTGAGACCCTCCCTTTAGCATGAAATGTGATATCCAACTCCTTCCTATTCCAATCCTGAGACTCTTCTGATAGCATGAGATGTGATATCTCAATGCTTCTAATACCAAACCTGAGATCCTTCCGATAGCATGAGATGTGATATCTCAATGCTTCTAATACCAAACCTGAGATCCTTCCTATAACATGAGATGTGATATCCAAATCCTTCCCCTTCCAAACCTGAGACCCTCCCTTTAGCATGAGATGTGATATCTAACTCCTTCCCATTCCATTCCTGAGACCCTTCTGATAGCATGAGATGTGATATCTCAATGCCTCTAATACCAAACCTGAGATCCTACCTCTAACATGAAATGAGATATCCAACTCTTTCCCCTTCCAAACCTGAGAGCCTTCCTATAGCATGAGATGTGATATCCAAGTCCTTCCCATTCCAATACTGAGACCCTTCCTATAGCTTGAGATGTGATATCCAACTCCTTCCCATTCCAATTCTGAGACCCTTCCTACAGCATGCGATGTGAATATCTCAATGATTCTAATACCAAACCAGAGACTCTTCCTATAACATGAGATGGGATATCCAACTCCTTCCCATTCCAATTCTGAGACCCTTCCTATACTATGAGACTTGATATCTCAATGCTTCTAATACCAAACCTGAGACCCGTAATATAACATGAGATGTGATATCCAAATCCTTCCCCTTCCAAACCTTAGACCCGTCCTTTATCATGAGATGTGATATCCAACTCCTTCCCATTCCAATCCTGAGACCCTTCCGATATCATGAGATGTGATATCTCAAAGCTTCTAATATCAAACTTGAGACCCTCCCTATAGCATGAGATGTGATAACCAAGTCCTTCCCATTCCAATCCTGAGACCCTTCCTATAGCATGAGATGTGATATCTCAATGCTTCTAATACCAAACCTGAGACCCTTCCTATAACATGAGATGGGAATATCCAACTCCTTCCCATTCCAATCTTGAGACCCTTCCGATAGCAGAGATGTGATATCTCAATGCTTATACCACACCTGAGATCCTTCATATAACATGAGATGTGATATCCAACTCCTTCCCATTCCAATCCTGAGACACTTCCTATAGCATGAGATGTGATATCTCACTGCTTATACCAAACCTGAGACCCTTCCCATAGCAGGAGATGTGATATCCAACTCCTTCCCATTCCAATCCTCAGACCCTTCCTATAGCATGAGATGTGATATCTCAATGCTTCTAATACCAAACCTGAGACTCTTCCTATAACATGAGATGGGATATCCAACTCCTTCCAATTCCAATCCTGAGACCCTTTTGATAGCAGAGATGTGATATCTCAATGTTTATACCAAACCTGAGACCCTTCCTACGGCATGAGATGTCATATTCAACTCCTTCCCATTCCAATCCTGAGACCCTTCCTATAGCATGAGATTTGATATCCAACTCCTTCCCATTCCAATCCTGAGACCCTTCCTATAGCATGAGATGTGATGTCTCAATGCTTCTAATACCAAACCTGAGATCCTTCCTATAACATGAGATGTGATATCCAACTCCTTCCATTCCAATCCTGAGACCCTTCCTATAGCATGAGATGTGATATCTCAATGCTTATACCAAACCTGAGACCCTTCCTATAGCATGAGATGTGATATCCAACTCCTTCCCATTCCAATCCTGAGACCCTTCCTATAGCCTGAGATGTGATATCCAATTCCTTCCCATTCCAATCCTGAGACCCTTCCTATAGCATGAGATGTGATATCTCAATGCTTATACCAAACCTGAGAGCCTACCTATAACATGAGATGTGATATCCAAGTCCATCCCATTCCAATCCTTAGACCCTTCCTACAGCATGCGATGTGATATCTCAATGATTCTAATACCAAACCAGAGACTCTTCCTATAACATGAGATGGGATATCCAACTCCTTCCCATTCCAATCCTGAGCCGCTTCTGATAGCAGAGATGTGATATCTCAATGCTTATACCAAACCTGAGACCCTTCCTATAACATGAGATGTGATATCCAACTCCTTCCCGTTCCAAACCTGAGACACTAACTATAGCATATGTTATATCCAACTCCTTCCCATTCCAAACATGAGACCCTTCCTATAGCAAGAAAATAATATCCAACTCCTACCCATTCCAATCCTGAGACCCTTCCTATAGCAAGAGATGTGATATCCAAATCCTTCCCATTCCAATCCTGAGACCCTTCCTATAACATGAGATGTGATATCCAACTCCTTCCCATTCCAACCTGAGACACTTCCTATAGCATGAGAAGGGATATCCAACTCCTTCCCAATCCAATCCTGAGACCCTTCCGATAGCAGAGATGTGATATCTCAATGCTTATACCAAACCTGAGACCCTTCCTATGGCATGAGATGTGATATCCAACTCCTTGCCATTCAAATCCTGAGACCCTTCCTATAGCATGAGAAGGGATATCCAACTCCTTCCCAATCCAATCCTGAGACCCTTCCGATAGCAGCGACGTGATATCTCAATGCTTCTACCAAACCTGAGACCCTTCCTTTAGCATGAGATGTGATATCCAAATCCTTCACATTCCAATCCTGAGACCCTTCCTATAGCATGAGATGTGATATCTCAATGCTTCTAATACCAAACCTGAGATCCTTCCTATAACATGAGATGTGATATCCAATTCCTTCCCATTCCAAACCTGAGACCCTTCCTATTGGATGAGATGTGATAACCAACTCCTTCCCATTCCAACCCTGAGACCCTTCCTATAGCATGAGATGTGATGTCTCAATGCTTCTAATACCAAACCTGAGATCCTTCCTATAACATGAGATGTGATATCCAACTCCTTCCATTCCAATCCTGAGACCCGTCCTATAGCATGAGATGTGATATCTCAATGCTTATACCAAACCTGAGACCCTTCCTATAGCATGAGATGTCATATCCAACTGCTTCCCATTCCAATCCTGAGACCCTTCCTATAGCATGAGATGTGATATCTCAATGCTTCTAATACCAAACCTGAGATCCTTCCTCTAACATGAAATGTGATATCCAACTCCTTCCCTTTCCAAACCTAAGAGCCTATCTATAGCATGAGATGTGATATCCAAGTCCTTCACATTCCAACCCTTAGACCCTTCCTACAGCATGCAATATGATATCTCAATGATTCTAATAACAAACCTGAGACCCGTCCTATAACATGAGATGGGATATCCAACTCCTTCCCATTCCAATCCTGAGACACTTCCGATAGCAGAGATGTGATATCTCAATGCTTATACCAAACCTGAGACCCTTCCTATAACATGAGATGTGATATCCAAATCCTTCTCGTTCCAAACCTGAGACCCTTCCTTTAGCATGAGATGTGATATCCAGCTCCTTCCCATTCCAATCCTGAGACACTTCCGATAGCATGAGATGTGATATCTCAATGCTTCTAATATCAAAACTGAGACCCTCCCTATAGCATGATATGTGATATCTAAGTCCTTCCCATTCCAATCCTGAGACCCTCCCTATAGCATGAGATGTGATATCCAACTCCTTCCCATTCCAATCCTGAGACCCTCCCTTTAGCATGAAATGTGATATCCAACTCCTTCCTATTCCAATCCTGAGACTCTTCTGATAGCATGAGATGTGATATCTCAATACTTCTAATACCAAACGTGAGATCCTTCCGATAACATGAGATGTGATATCCAAATCCTTCCCCTTCCAAACCTGAGACCCTCCCTTTAGCATGAAATGTGATATCCAACTCCTTCCTATTCCAATCCTGAGACTCTTCTGATAGCATGAGATGTGATATCTCAATGCTTCTAATACCAAACCTGAGATCCTTCTGATAGCATGAGATGTGATATCTCAATGCTTCTAATACCAAACCTGAGATCCTTCCTATAACATGAGATGTGATATCCAAATCCTTCCCCTTCCAAACCTGAGACCCTCCCTTTAGCATGAGATGTGATATCTAACTCCTTCCCATTCCATTCCTGAGACCCTTCTGATAGCATGAGATGTGATATCTCAATGCCTCTAATACCAAACCTGAGATCCTACCTCTAACATGAAATGAGATATCCAACTCTTTCCCCTTCCAAACCTGAGAGCCTTCCTATAGCATGAGATGTGATATCCAAGTCCTTCCCATTCCAATACTGAGACCCTTCCTATAGCTTGAGATGTGATATCCAACTCCTTCCCATTCCAATTCTGAGACCCTTCCTGTAGCATGAGATGTGATATCTCAATGCTTATACCAAACCTGAGAGCCTACCTATAGCATGAGATGTGATATCCAAGTCCATCCCATTCCAATCCTTAGACCCTTCCTACAGCATGCGATGTGAATATCTCAATGATTCTAATACCAAACCAGAGACTCTTCCTATAACATGAGATGTGATATCCAACTCCTTCCCATTCCAATCCTGAGACCCTTCCGATATCATGAGATGTGATATCTCAAAGCTTCTAATATCAAACTTGAGACCCTCCCTATAGCATGAGATGTGATATCCAAGTCCTTCCCATTCCAATCCTGAGACCCTTCCTATAGCATGAGATGTGATATCTCAATGCTTCTAATACCAAACCTGAGACCCTTCCTATAACATGAGATGGGAATATCCAACTCCTTCCCATTCCAATCTTGAGACCCTTCCGATAGCAGAGATGTGATATCTCAATGCTTATACCACACCTGAGATCCTTCCTATAACATGAGATGTGATATCCAACTCCTTCCCATTCCAATCCTGAGACACTTCCTATAGCATGAGATGTGATATCTCACTGCTTATACCAAACCTGAGACCCTTCCCATAGCAGGAGATGTGATATCCAACTCCTTCCCATTCCAATCCTCAGACCCTTCCTATAGCATGAGATGTGATATCTCAATGCTTCTAATGTCAAACTTGAGACCCTACATATAGCATGAGATGTGATATCCAAGTCCTTCCCATTCCAATCCTGAGACACTTCCTATAGCATGAGATGTGATATCTCAATGCTTCTAATACCAAACCTGAGACTCTTCCTATAACATGAGATGGGATATCCAACAATTTCCAATTCCAATCCTGAGACCCTTTTGATAGCAGAGATGTGATATCTCAATGTTTATACCAAACCTGAGACCCTTCCTACGGCATGAGATGTCATATTCAACTCCTTCCCATTCCAATCCTGAGACCCTTCCTATAGCATGAGATTTGATATCCAACTCCTTCCCATTCCAATCCTGAGACCCTTCCTATAGCATGAGATGTGATGTCTCAATGCTTCTAATACCAAACCTGAGATCCTTCCTATAACATGAGATGTGATATCCAACTCCTTCCATTCCAATCCTGAGATCCTTCCTATAGCATGAGATGTGATATATCAATGCTTATACCAAACCTGAGACCCTTCCTATAGCATGAGATGTGATATCCAACTCCTTCCCATTCCAATCCTGAGACCCTTCCTATAGCCTGAGATGTGATATCCAATTCCTTCCCATTCCAATCCTGAGACCCTTCCTATAGCATGAGATGTGATATCTCAATGCTTATACCAAACCTGGGAGCCTACCTATAACATGAGATGTGATATCCAAGTCCATCCCATTCCAATCCTTAGACCCTTCCTACAGCATGCGATGTGATATCTCAATGATTCTAATACCAATCCAGAGACTCTTCCTATAACATGAGATGGGATATCCAACTCCTTCCCATTCCAATCCTGAGCCGCTTCCGATAGCAGAGATGTGATATCTCAATGCTTATACCAAACCTGAGACCCTTCCTATAACATGAGATGTGATATTCAACTCCTTCCCGTTCCAAACCTGAGACACTAACTATAGCATATGTGATATCCAACTCCTTCCCATTCCAAACATGAGACCCTTCCTATAGCAAGAAAGTAATATCCAACTCCTACCCATTCCAATCCTGAGACCCTTCCTATAGCAAGAGATGTGATATCCAAATCCTTCCCATTCCAATCCTGAGACCCTTCCTATAACATGAGATGTGATATCCAACTTCTTCCCATTCCAACCTGAGACACTTCCTATAGCATGAGAAGGGATATCCAACTCCTTCCCAATCCAAACCTGAGACCCTTCCTATGGCATGAGATGTGATATCCAACTCCTTGCCATTCAAATCCTGAGACCCTTCCTATAGCATGAGAAGGGATATCCAACTCCTTCCCAATCCAATCCTGAGACCCTTCCGATAGCAGCGACGTGATATCTCAATGCTTCTACCAAACCTGAGACCCTTCCTTTAGCATGAGATGTGATATCCAAATCCTTCACATTCCAATCCTGAGACCCTTCCTATAGCATGAGATGTGATATCTCAATGCTTCTAATACCAAACCTGAGATCCTTCCTATAACATGAGATGTGATATCCAATTCCTTCCCATTCCAAACCTGAGACCCTTCCTATTGGATGAGATGTGATATCCAACTCCTTCCCATTCCAACCCTGAGACCCTTCCTATAGCATGAGATGTGATGTCTCAATGCTTCTAATACCAAACCTGAGATCCTTCCTATAACATGAGATGTGATATCCAACTCCTTCCATTCCAATCCTGAGACCCGTCCTATAGCATGAGATGTGATATCTCAATGCTTATACCAAACCTGAGACCCTTCCTATAGCATGAGATGTGATATCCAACTGCTTCCCATTCCAATCCTGAGACCCTTCCTATAGCATGAGATGTGATATCTCAATGCTTCTAATACCAAACCTGAGATCCTTCCTCTAACATGAAATGTGATATCCAACTCCTTCCCTTTCCAAACCTAAGAGCCTATCTATAGCATGAGATGTGATATCCAAGTCCTTCACATTCCAACCCTTAGACCCTTCCTACAGCATGCAATATGATATCTCAATGATTCTAATAACAAACCTGAGACCCGTCCTATAACATGAGATGGGATATCCAACTCCTTCCCATTCCAATCCTGAGACACTTCCGATAGCAGAGATGTGATATCTCAATGCTTATACCAAACCTGAGACCCTTCCTATAACATGAGATGTGATATCCAAATCCTTCTCGTTCCAAACCTGAGACCCTTCCTTTAGCATGAGATGTGATATCCAGCTCCTTCCCATTCCAATCCTGAGACACTTCCGATAGCATGAGATGTGATATCTCAATGCTTCTAATATCAAAACTGAGACCCTCCCTATAGCATGATATGTGATATCTAAGTCCTTCCCATTCCAATCCTGAGACCCTCCCTATATCATGAGATGTGATATCCAACTCCTTCCCATTCCAATCCTGAGACCCTTCCTATAGCATGAGATATGATATCTCAATACTTCTAATACCAAACGTGAGATCCTTCCGATAACATGAGATGTGATATCCAAATCCTTCCCCTTCCAAACCTGAGACCCTCCCTTTAGCATGAAATGTGATATCCAACTCCTTCCTATTCCAATCCTGAGACTCTTCTGATAGCATGAGATGTGATATCTCAATGCCTCTAATACCAAACCTGAGATCCTACCTCTAACATGAAATGAGATATCCAACTCTTTCCCCTTCCAAACCTGAGAGCCTTCCTATAGCATGAGATGTGATATCCAAGTCCTTCCCATTCCAATACTGAGACCCTTCCTATAGCTTGAGATGTGATATCCAACTCCTTCCCATTCCAATTCTGAGACCCTTCCTATAGCATGAGATGTGATATCTCAATGCTTATACCAAACCTGAGAGCCTACCTATAGCATGAGATGTGATATCCAAGTCCATCCCATTCCAATCCTTAGACCCTTCCTACAGCATGCGATGTGAATATCTCAATGATTCTAATACCAAACCAGAGACTCTTCCTATAACATGAGATGGGATATCCAACTCCTTCCCATTCCAATTCTGAGACCCTTCCTATACTATGAGACTTGATATCTCAATGCTTCTAATACCAAACCTGAGACCCGTAATATAACATGAGATGTGATATCCAAATCCTTCCCCTTCCAAACCTTAGACCCTTCCTTTATCATGAGATGTGATATCCAACTCCTTCCCATTCCAATCCTGAGACCCTTCCGATATCATGAGATGTGATATCTCAAAGCTTCTAATATCAAACTTGAGACCCTCCCTATAGCATGAGATGTGATATCCAAGTCCTTCCCATTCCAATCCTGAGACCCTTCCTATAGCATGAGATGTGATATCTCAATGCTTCTAATACCAAACCTGAGACCGTTCCTATAACATGAGATGGGAATATCCAACTCCTTCCCATTCCAATATTGAGACCCTTCCGATAGCAGAGATGTGATATCTCAATGCTTATACCACACCTGAGATCCTTCCTATAACATGAGATGTGATATCCAACTCCTTCCCATTCCAATCCTGAGACACTTCCTATAGCATGAGATGTGATATCTCACTGCTTATACCAAACCCGAGACCCTTCCCATAGCAGGAGATGTGATATCCAACTCCTTCCCATTCCAATCCTTAGACCCTTCCTATAGCATGAGATGTGATATCTCAATGCTTCTAATGTCAAACTTGAGACCCTACCTATAGCATGAGATGTGATATCCAAGTCCTTCCCATTCCAATCCTGAGACACTTCCTATAGCATGAGATGTGATATCTCAATGCTTCTAATACCAAACCTGAGACTCTTCCTATAACATGAGATGGGATATCCAACTCCTTCCAATTCCAATCCTGAGACCCTTTTGATAGCAGAGATGTGATATCTCAATGTTTATACCAAACCTGAGACCCTTCCTACGGCATGAGATGTCATATTCAACTCCTTCCCATTCCAATCCTGAGACCCTTCCTATAGCATGAGATTTGATATCCAACTCCTTCCCATTCCAATCCTGAGACCCTTCCTATGGCATGAGATGTGATGTCTCAATGCTTCTAATACCAAACCTGAGATCCTTCCTATAACATGAGATGTGATATCCAACTCCTTCCATTCCAATCCTGAGACCCTTCCTATAGCATGAGATGTGATATCTCAATGCTTATACCAAACCTGAGACCCTTCCTATAGCATGAGATGTGATATCCAACTCCTTCCCATTCCAATCCTGAGACCCTTCCTATAGCCTGAGATGTGATATCCAATTCCTTCCCATTCCAATCCTGAGACCCTTCCTATAGCATGAGATGTGATATCTCAATGCTTATACCAAACCTGAGAGACTACCTATAATATGAGATGTGATATCCAAGTCCATCCCATTCCAATCCTTAGACCCTTCCTACAGCATGCGATGTGATATCTCAATGATTCTAATACCAAACCAGAGACTCTTCCTATAACATGAGATGGGATATCCAACTCCTTCCCGTTCCAATCCTGAGCCGCTTCCGATAGCAGAGATGTGATATCTCAATGCTTATACCAAACCTGAGACCCTTCCTATAACATGAGATGTGATATCCAACTCCTTCCCGTTCCAAACCTGAGACACTAACTATAGCATATGTGATATCCAACTCCTTCCCATTCCAAACATGAGACCCTTCCTATAGCAAGAAAGTAATATCCAACTCCTACCCATTCCAATCCTGAGACCCTTCCTATAGCAAGAGATGTGATATCCAAATCCTTCCCATTCCAATCCTGAGACCCTTCCTATAACATGAGATGTGATATCCAACTCCTTCCCATTCCAACCTGAGACACTTCCTATAGCATGAGAAGGGATATCCAACTCCTTCCCAATCCAATCCTGAGACCCTTCCGATAGCAGAGATGTGATATCTCAATGCTTATACCAAACCTGAGACCCTTCCTATGGCATGAGATGTGATATCCAACTCCTTGCCATTCAAATCCTGAGACCCTTCCTATAGCATGAGAAGGGATATCCAACTCCTTCCCAATCCAATCCTGAGACCCTTCCGATAGCAGCGACGTGATATCTCAATGCTTCTACCAAACCTGAGACCCTTCCTTTAGCATGAGATGTGATATCCAAATCCTTCACATTCCAATCCTGAGACCCTTCCTATAGCATGAGATGTGATATCTCAATGCTTCTAATACCAAACCTGAGATCCTTCCTATAACATGAGATGTGATATCCAATTCCTTCCCATTCCAAACCTGAGACCCTTCCTATTGGATGAGATGTGATATCCAACTCCTTCCCATTCCAACCCTGAGACCCTTCCTATAGCATGAGATGTGATGTCTCAATGCTTCTAATACCAAACCTGAGATCCTTCCTATAACATGAGATGTGATATCCAACTCCTTCCATTCCAATCCTGAGACCCGTCCTATAGCATGAGATGTGATATCTCAATGCTTATACCAAACCTGAGACCCTTCCTATAGCATATGTCATATCCAACTGCTTCCCATTCCAATCCTGAGACCCTTCCTATAGCATAAGATGTGATATCTCAATGCTTCTAATACCAAACCTGAGATCCTTCCTCTAACATGAAATGTGATATCCAACTCCTTCCCTTTCCAAACCTAAGAGCCTATCTATAGCATGAGATGTGATATCCAAGTCCTTCACATTCCAACCCTTAGACCCTTCCTACAGCATGCAATATGATATCTCAATGATTCTAATAACAAACCTGAGACCCGTCCTATAACATGAGATGGGATATCCAACTCCTTCCCATTCCAATCCTGAGACACTTCCGATAGCAGAGATGTGATATCTCAATGCTTATACCAAACCTGAGACCCTTCCTATAACATGAGATGTGATATCCAAATCCTTCTCGTTCCAAACCTGAGACCCTTCCTTTAGCATGAGATGTGATATCCAGCTCCTTCCCATTCCAATCCTGAGACACTTCTGATAGCATGAGATGTGATATCTCAATGCTTCTAATATCAAAACTGAGACCCTCCCTATAGCATGATATGTGATATCTAAGTCCTTCCCATTCCAATCCTGAGACCCTCCCTATAGCATGAGATGTGATATCCAACTCCTTCCCATTCCAATCCTGAGACCCTTCCTATAGCATGAGATATGATATCTCAATACTTCTAATACCAAACGTGAGATCCTTCCGATAACATGAGATGTGATATCCAAATCCTTCCCCTTCCAAACCTGAGACCCTCCCTTTAGCATGAAATGTGATATCCAACTCCTTCCTATTCCAATCCTGAGACTCTTCTGATAGCATGAGATGTGATATCTCAATGCTTCTAATACCAAACCTGAGATCCTTCCGATAGCATGAGATGTGATATCTCAATGCTTCTAATACCAAACCTGAGATCCTTCCTATAACATGAGATGTGATATCCAAATCATTCCCCTTCCAAACCTGAGACCCCCCCTTTAGCATGAGATGTGATATCTAACTCCTTCCCATTCCATTCCTGAGACCCTTCTGATAGCATGAGATGTGATATCTCAATGCCTCTAATACCAAACCTGAGATCCTACCTCTAACATGAAATGAGATATCCAACTCTTTCCCCTTCCAAACCTGAGAGCCTTCCTATAGCATGAGATGTGATATCCAAGTCCTTCCCATTCCAATACTGAGACCCTTCCGATAGCTTGAGATGTGATATCCAACTCCTTCCCATTCCAATTCTGAGACCCTTCCTATAGCATGAGATGTGATATCTCAATGCTTATACCAAACCTGAGAGCCTACCTATAGCATGAGATGTGATATCCAAGTCCATCCCATTCCAATCTTTAGACCCTTCCTACAGCATGCGATGTGAATATCTCAATGATTCTAATACCAAACCAGAGACTCTTCCTATAACATGAGATGGGATATCCAACTCCTTCCCATTCCAATTATGAGACCCTTCCTATACTATGAGACTTGATATCTCAATGCTTCTAATACCAAACCTGAGACCCGTAATATAACATGAGATGTGATATCCAAATCCTTCCCCTTCCAAACCTTAGACCCTTCCTTTATCATGAGATGTGATATCCAACTCCTTCCCATTCCAATCCTGAGACCCTTCCGATATCATGAGATGTGATATCTCAAAGCTTCTAATATCAAACTTGAGACCCTCCCTATAGCATGAGATGTGATATCCAAGTCCTTCCCATTCCAATCCTGAGACCCTTCCTATAGCATGAGATGTGATATCTCAATGCTTCTAATACCAAACCTGAGACCCTTCCTATAGCATGAGATGGGAATATCCAACTCCTTCCCATTCCAATCTTGAGACCCTTCCGATAGCAGAGATGTGATATCTCAATGCTTATACCACACCTGAGATCCTTCCTATAACATGAGATGTGATATCCAACTCCTTCCCATTCCAATCCTGAGACACTTCCTATAGCATGAGATGTGATATCTCACTGCTTATACCAAACCTGAGACCCTTCCCATAGCAGGAGATGTGATATCCAACTCCTTCCCATTCCAATCCTCAGACCCTTCCTATAGCATGAGATGTGATATCTCAATGCTTCTAATGTCAAACTTGAGACCCTACCTATAGCATGAGATGTGATATCCAAGTCCTTCCCATTCCAATCCTGAGACACTTCCTATAGCATGAGATGTGATATCTCAATGCTTCTAATACCAAACCTGAGACTCTTCCTATAACATGAGATGGGATATCCAACTCCTTCCAATTCCAATCCTGAGACCCTTTTGATAGCAGAGATGTGATATCTCAATGTTTATACCAAACCTGAGACCCTTCCTACGGCATGAGATGTCATATTCAACTCCTTCCCATTCCAATTCTGAGACCCTTCCTATAGCATGAGATGTGATTTCTCAATGCTTCTAATACCAAACCTGAGATCCTTCCTATAACATGAGATGTGATATCCAACTCCTTCCATTCCAATCCTGAGACCCTTCCTATAGCATGAGATGTGATATCTCAATGCTTATACCAAACCTGAGACCCTTCCTATAGCATGAGATGTGATATCCAACTCCTTCCCATTCCAATCCTGAGACCCTTCCTATAGCATGAGATGTGATATCTCAATGCCTCTAATACCAAACCTGAGATCCTTCCTCTAACATGAAATGTGATATCCAACTCCTTCACTTTCCAAACCTGAGAGCCTATCTATAGCATGAGATGTGATATCCAAGTCCTTCCCATTCCAATCCTTAGACCCTTCCTACAGCATGCAATATGATATCTCAATGATTCTAATAAAAAACCTGAGACCCGTCCTATAACATGAGATGGGATATCCAACTCCTTCCCATTCCAATCCTGAGACACGTCCGATAGCAGAGATGTGATATCTCAATGTTTATACCAAACCTGAGACCCTTCCTATAACATGAGATGTGATATCCAACTCCTTCCCGTTCCAAACCTGAGACCCTTCCTTTAGCATGAGATGTGATATCCAGCTCCTTCCCATTCCAATCCTGAGACACTTCTGATAGCATAAGATGTGATATCTCAATGCTTCTAATATCAAAACTGAGACCCTCCCTATAGCATATGTGATATCTAAGTCCTTCCCATTCCAATCCTGAGACCCTTCCTATAGCATGAGATGTGATATCTCAATGCTTCTACCAAACCTGAGGCCCTTCCTTTAGCATGAGATGTGATATCCAACTCCTTCCCATTCCAATCCTGAGACCCTTCCTATAGCATGAGATGTGATATCTCAATACTTCTAATACCAAACCTGAGATCCTTCCGATAACATGAGATGTGATATCTCAATACTTCTAATACCAAACCTGAGATCCATCCTATAACATGAGATGTGATATCCAAATCCTTCCCCTTCCAAACCTGAGACCCTCCCTTTAGCATGAGATGTGATATCCAACTCCTTCCCATTCCAATCCTGAGACCCTTCTGATAGCATAAGATATGATATCTCAATGCTTCTATACCAAACCTGAGATCCTTCTGATAGCATGAGATGTGATATCTCAATGCTTCTAATACCAAACCTGAGATCCTACCTCTAACATGAAATGTGATATCCAACTCTTTCCCCTTGCAAACCTGAGAGCCTTCCTATAGCATGAGATGTGATATCCAAGTCCTTCCCATTCCAATCCTGAGACCCTTCCTATAACATGAGATGTGATATCCAACTCCTTCCCATTCCAACCTGAGACCCTTCCTATAGCATGAGATGGGATATCCAACTCCTTCCAAATCCAATCCCGATACCCTTCCGATAGCATGAGATGTGATATCCCAATGCTTCTACCAAACCTGAGACCCATATTATGGCATGAGATGTGATATCAAACTCCTTCCCATTCTAATCCTGAGACCCTTCCTATACCATGAGACTTGATATCTCAATGCTTCTAATACCAAACCTGAGACCCGTCCTATAACATGAGATGTGATATCCAAATCCTTCCCCTTCCAAACCTTAGACCCTTCCTTTATCATGAGATGTGATATCCAACTCCTTCCCATTCCAATCTTGAGACCCTTCCGATATCATGAAATGTGATATCTCAATGCTTCTATCAAACTTGAGACCCTCCCTATAGCATGAGATGTGATATCCAAGTCCTTCCCATTCCAATCCTGAGACCCTTCCTATAGCATGAGATGTGATATCTCAATGCTTCTAATACCAAACTTGAGACCCTTCCTATAACATGAGATGGGAATATCCAACTCCTTCCCATTCCAATCCTTAGACCCTTCCTACAGCATGCAATATGATATCTCAATGATTTTAATAAAAAACCTGAGACCCGTCCTATAACATGAGATGGGATATCCAACTCCTTCCCATTCCAATCCTGAGACACTTCCGATGGTAGAGATGTGATATCTCAATGTTTATACCAAACCTGAGACCCTTCCTATAACATGAGATGTGATATCCAACTCCTTCCCATTCCAATCCTGAGACCCTTCCTATAGCATGAGATGTGATATCCAACTCCATCCCATTCCAATCCTGAGACCCTTCTGATAGCATAAGATATGATATCTCAATGCTTCTATACCAAACCTGAGATCCTTCTGATAGCATGAGATGTGATATCTCAATGCTTCTAATACCAAACCTGAGATCCTACCTCTAACATGAAATGTTATATCCAACTCTTTCCCCTTGCAAACCTAGAGCCTTCCTATAGCATGAGATGTGATATCCAAGTCCTTCCCATTCCAATCCTGAGACCCTTCCTATAACATGAGATGTGATATCCAACTCCTTCCCATTCCAACCTGAGACCCTTCCTATAGCATGAGATGGGATATCCAACTCCTTCCAAATCCAATCCCGATACCCTTCCGATAGCATGAGATGTGATATCCCAATGCTTCTACCAAACCTGAGACCCATATTATGGCATGAGATGTGATATCAAACTCCTTCCCATTCTAATCCTGAGACCCTTCCTATACCATGAGACTTGATATCTCAATGCGTCTAATACCAAACCTGAGACCCGTCCTATAACATGAGATGTGATATCCAAATCCTTCCCCTTCCAAACCTTAGACCCTTCCTTTATCATGAGATGTGATATCCAACTCCTTCCCATTCCAATCTTGAGACTCTGTTCGTGCGTTTGTTCAGTCGAATCCTGGTCTTTTGAACCACTCTTCTCCCATACAAAGGAGGATCAAAATGTGTTGTTCACAGGCTGAATTTATACTGCTTTATACTGCTGAAATGCTCGCTTCCCTGCTCTCTCATGCTATAGGGAGGGTCTCAAGTTTGATAGAAGCATTGAGATATCACATTTCATGTTATAGGACGGGTCTCAGGTTTGGTAGAAGCATTGGGATATCACATCTCATGCTATCGGAAGGGTATCGGGATTGGATTTGGAAGGAGTTGGATATCCCATCTCATGCTATAGGAAGGGTCTCAGGTTGGAATGGGAAGGAGTTGGATATCACATCTCATGTTATAGGAAGGGTCTCAGGATTGGAATGGGAAGGACTTGGATATCACATCTCATGCTATAGGAAGGCTCTCAGGTTTGCAAGGGGAAAGAGTTGGATATCACATTTCATGTTAGAGGTAGGATCTCAGGTTTGGTATTAGAAGCATTGAGATATCACATCTCATGCTATCAGAAGGATCTCAGGTTTGGTATAGAAGCATTGAGATATCATATCTTATGCTATCAGAAGGGTCTCAGGATTGGAATGGGAAGGAGTTGGATATCACATCTCATGCTAAAGGGAGGGTCTCAGGTTTGGAAGGGGAAGGATTTGGATATCACATCTCATGTTATAGGATGGATCTCAGGTTTGGTATTAGAAGTATTGAGATATCACATCTCATGTTATCGGAAGTATCTCAGGTTTGGTATTAGAAGTATTGAGATATCACATCTCATGCTATAGGAAGGGTCTCAGGATTGGAATGGGAAGGAGTTGGATATCACATCTCATGCTAAAGGAAGGGTCTCAGGTTTGGTAGAAGCATTGAGATATCACATCTCATGCTATAGGAAGGGTCTCAGGATTGGAATGGGAAGGAGTTAGATATCACATATGCTATAGGGAGGGTCTCAGTTTTGATATTAGAAGCATTGAGATATCACATCTTATGCTATCAGAAGTGTCTCAGGATTGGAATGGGAAGGAGCTGGATATCACATCTCATGCTAAAGGAAGGGTCTCAGGTTTGGAACGGGAAGGAGTTGGATATCACATCTCATGTTATAGGAAGGGTCTCAGGTTTGGTATAAACATTGAGATATCACATCTCTGCTATCGGACGTGTCTCAGGATTGGAATGGGAAGGAGTTGGATATCCCATCTCATGTTATAGGATGGGTCTCAGGTTTTTTATTAGAATCATTGAGATATCATATTGCATGCTGTAGGAAGGGTCTAAGGATTGGAATGGGAAGGACTTGGATATCACATCTCATGCTATAGATAGGCTCTCAGGTTTGGAAAGTGAAGGAGTTGGATATCACATTTCATGTTAGAGGAAGGATCTCAGGTTTGCTATTAGAGGCATTGAGATATCACATCTCATGCTATAGGAAGGGTCTCAGGATTGGAATGGGAAGGAGTTGGATATCACATCTCATGCTATAGGAAGGGTCTCAGGTTTGGTATAAGCATTGAGATATCACATCTCATGCTATAGGAAGGGTCTCAGGATTGGAATGGAAGGAGTTGGATATCACATCTCATGTTATAGGAAGGATCTCATGTTTGGTATTAGAAGCATTGAGACATCACATCTCATGCTATAGGAAGGGTCTCAGGATTGGAATGGGAAGGAGTTGAATATGACATCTCATGCCGTAGGAAGGGTCTCAGGTTTGGTATAAACATTGAGATATCACATCTCTGCTATCAAAAGGGTCTCAGGATTGGAATTGGAAGGAGTTGGATATCCCATCTCATGTTATAGGAAGAGTCTCAGGTTTGGTATTAGAAGCATTGAGATATCACATCTCATGCTATAGGAAGTGTCTCAGGATTGGAATGGGAAGGACTTGGATATCACATCTCATGCTATAGGTAGGGTCTCAAGTTTGACATTAGAAGCATTGAGATATCACATCTCATGCTATAGGAAGGGTCTGAGGATTGGAATGGGAAGGAGTTGGATATCACATCTCCTGCTATGGGAAGGGTCTCAGGTTTGGTATAAGCAGTGAGATATCACATCTCATGCTATAGGAAGTGTCTCAGGATTGGAATGGGAAGGAGTTGGATATCACATCTCATGTTATAGGAAGGATCTCAGGTGTGGTATAAGCATTGAGATATCACATCTCTGCTATCGGAAGGGTCTCAAGATTGGAATGGGAAGGAGTTGGATATTCCCATCTCATGTTATAGGAAGGGTCTCAGGTTTGGTATTAGAAGCATTGAGATATCACATCTCATGCTATAGGAAGGGTCTCAGGATTGGAATGGGAAGGACTTGGATATCACATCTCATGCTATAGGGAGGGTCTCAAGTTTGATATTAGAAGCTTTGAGATATCACATCTCATGATATCGGAAGGGTCTCAGGATTGGAATGGGAAGGAGTTGGATATCACATCTCATGATAAAGGAAGGGTCTAAGGTTTGGAAGGAGAAGGATTTGGATATCACATCTCATGTTATATTACGGGTCTCAGGTTTGGTATTAGAAGCATTGAGATATCAAGTCTCATAGTATAGGAAGGGTCTCATAATTGGAATGGGAAGGAGTTGGATATCCCATCTCATGTTATAGGAAGAGTCTCTGGTTTGGTATTAGAATCATTGAGATATTCACATCGCATGCTGTAGGAAGGGTCTAAGGATTGGAATGGGATGGACTTGGATATCACATCTCATGCTATAGGTAGGCTCTCAGGTTTGGTATAAGCATTGAGATATCACATCTCATGCTATAGGAAGGGTCTCAGAATTGGAATGGGAAGGAGTTGGATATCACATCTCAAGCTATAGGAAGGGTCTCAGAATTGGAATGGGAAGGAGTTGGATATCACATCTCAAGCTATAGGAAGGGTCTCAGTATTGGAATGGGAAGGACTTGGATATCACATCTCATGCTATAGGAAGGCTCTCAGGTTTGGAAGGGGAAAGAGTTGGATATCTCATTTCATGTTAGAGGTAGGATCTCAGGTTTGGTATTAGAGGCATTGAGATATCACATCTCATGCTATCAGAAGGGTCTCAGGAATGGAATGGGAAGGAGTTAGATATCACATCTCATGCTAAAGGGGGGGTCTCAGGTTTGGAAGGGGAAGGATTTGGATATCACATCTCATGTTATAGGAAGGATCTCAGGTTTGGTATAAGAAGCATTGAGATATCACATCTCATGCTATCGGAAGGATCTCAGGTTTGGTATTAGAAGCATTGAGATATCACATCTCATGCTATCAGAAGAGTCTCAGGATTGGAATAGGAAGGAGTTGGATATCACATTTCATGCTAAAGGGAGGGTCTCAGGTTTGGAAGGGGAAGGATTTGGATATCACATCTCATGTTATCGGAAGGATCTCACGTTTGGTATTAGAAGTATTGTGATATCATATCTCATGCTATAGGAAGGGTCTCAGGATTGGAATGGGAAGGAGTTGGATATCACATCTCATGCTATAGGGAGGGTCTCAGGATTGGAATGGGAAGGACTTAGATATCACATATCATGCTATAGGGAGGGTCTCAGTTTTGATATTAGAAGCATTGAGATATCACATCTCATGCTATCGGAAGTGTCTCAGGATTGGAATGGGAAGGAGCTGGATATCACATCTCATGCTAAAGGAAGGGTCTCAGGTTTGGAACGAGAAGGATTTGGATATCACATCTCATGTTATAGGAAGGGTCTCAGGTTTGGTATAAGCCTTGAGATATCACATCTCTGCTATCGGAAGTGTCTCAGGATTGGAATGGGAAGGAGTTGGATATCCCATCTCATGTTATAGGACGGGTCTCAGGTTTGTTATTAGAATCATTGAGATATCATATTGCATGCTGTAGGAAGGGTCTAAGGGTTGGAATGTGAAGGACTTGGATATCACATCTCATGCTATAGATAGGCTCTTAGGTTTGGAAAGGGAAGGAGTTGGATATCACATTTCATGTTAGAGGAAGGATCTCAGGTTTGGTATTAGAAGCATTGAGATATCACATCTTATGCTATAGGAAGGGTCTCAGGATTGGAATGGGAAGCAGTTGGATATGACATATGCTATAGGAAGGGTCTCAGGTTTGGTATAAGCATTGAGATATCACATCTCATGCTATAGGACGGGTCTCAGGATTGGAATGGAAGGAGTTGGATATCACATCTCATGTTATAGGAAGGATCTCAGGTTTGGTATTAGAAGCATTGAGACATCACATCTCATGCTATAGGAAGGGTCTCAGGGTTGGAATGGGAAGGAGTTGGATATCACATCTCATCCAATAGGAAGGGTCTCAGGTTTGGAATGGGAAGGAATTGGATATCACATCTCATGTTATAGGAAGGATCTCAGGTTTGGTATTAGAAGCATTGAGATATCACATCTCATGCTATAGGAAGGGTCTCAGGATTGGAATGTGAAGGATTTGGATATCACATCTCATGCTAAAGGAAGGGTCTCAGGTTTGGTAGAAGCATTGAGATATCACGTCGCTGCTATCGGAAGGGTCTCAGGATTGGATTGGGAAGGAGTTGGATATCCCTTCTCATGCTATAGGAAGGGTCTCAGGATTTGAATGGCAAGGAGTTGGATATCACATCTCATGCCATAGGAAGGGTCTCAGGTTTGGTATAAGCATTGAGATATCACATCTCTGCTATCGGAAGGGTCTCAGGATTGGATTGGGAAGGAGTTGGATATCCCTTCTCATGCTATAGGAAGTGTCTCAGGTTGGAATGGGAAGGAGTTGGATATCACATCTCATGTTATAGGAAGGGTCTCAGGATTGGAATGGGAAGGATTTGGATATCACATCTCTTGCTATAGGAAGGGTCTCAGGATTGGAATGGGTAGGAGTTGGATATTACTTTCTTGCTATAGGAAGGGTCTCATGTTTGGAATGGGAAGGAGTTGGATATCACATATGCTATAGTTAGTGTCTCAGGTTTGGAACGGGAAGGAGTTGGATATCACATCTCATGTTATAGGAAGGGTCTCAGGTTTGGTATAAGCATTGAGATATCACATCTCTGCTATCGGAAGCGGCTCAGGATTGGAATGGGAAGGAGTTGGATATCCGATCTCATGTTATAGGAAGAGTCTCTGGTTTGGTATTAGAATCATTGAGATATCACATCGCATGCTGTAGGAAGGGTCTAAGGATTGGAATGGGATGGACTTGGATATCACATCTCATATTATAGGTAGGCTCTCAGGTTTGGTATAAGCATTGAGATATCACATCTCATGCTATAGGAAGGGTCTCAGGATTGGAATGGGAAGGAATTGGATATCACATCTCAGGCTATAGGAAGGGTCTCAGGATTGGAATGGGAAGGAGTTGGATATCACATCTCATGCTATAGGAAGGGTCTCAGGTTTGGTATAAGCATTGAGATATCACATCTCATGCTATAGGAAGGGTCTCAGGATTGGAATGGAAGGAGTTGGATATCACATCTCATGTTATAGGAAGGATCTCAGGTTTGGTATTAGAAGCATTGAGACATCACATCTCATGCTATAGGAAGGGTCTCAGGATTGGAATGGGAAGGAGTTGGATATGAAATCTCATGCTATAGGAAGGGTCTCAGGATTGGAATGGGAAGGAGTTGAATATGACATCTCATGCCGTAGGAAGGGTCTCAGGTTTGGTATAAATATTGAGATATCACATCTCTGCTATCAAAAGGGTCTCAGGATTGGAATTGGAAGGAGTTGGATATCCCATCTCATGTTATAGGAAGAGTCTCAGGTTTGGTATTAGAAGCATTGAGATATCACATCTCATGCTATAGGAAGTGTCTCAGGATTGGAATGGGAAGGACTTGGATATCACATCTCATGCTATAGGTAGGGTCTCAAGTTTGACATTAGAAGCATTGAGATATCACATCTCATGCTATAGGAAGGGTCTGAGGATTGGAATGGGAAGGAGTTGGATATCACATCTCATGCTACGGGAAGGGTCTCAGGTTTGGTATAAGCAGTGAGATATCACATCTCATGCTATAGGGAGGGTCTCAGGATTGGAATGGGAAGGAGTTTGATATCACATCTCATACCATAGTATGGGTCTCAGGTTTGGTAGAAGCATTGGGATATCACATCTCATGCTATCGGAAGGGTATCAGTATTGGATTTGGAAGAAGTTGGATATCCCATCTCATGCTATAGGAAGGGTCTCAGGTTGGAATGGGAAGGAGTTGGATATCACATTTCATGTTATAGGAAGTGTCTCAGGATTGGAATGGGAAGGACTTGGATATCACATCTCATGCTATAGGTAGGGTCTCAAGTTTGACATTAGAAGCATTGAGATATCACATCTCATGCTATAGGAAGGGTCTGAGGATTGGAATGGGAAGGAGTTGGATATCACATCTCCTGCTATGGGAAGGGTCTCAGGTTTGGTATAAGCAGTGAGATATCACATCTCATGCTATAGGAAGTGTCTCAGGATTGGAATGGGAAGGAGTTGGATATCACATCTCATGTTATAGGAAGGGTCTCAGGTTTGGTATTAGAAGCATTGAGATATCACATCTCATGCTATAGGAAGGGTCTCAGGATTGGAATGGGAAGGACTTGGATATCACATCTCATGCTATAGGGAGGGTCTCAAGTTTGATAGAAGCATTGAGATATCACATTTCATGATATCGGAAGGGTCTCAAGATTGGAATGGGAAGGAGTTGGATATCACATCTCATGATAAAGGAAGGGTCTAAGGTTTGGAAGGGGAAGGATTTGGATATCACATCTCATGTTATAGGACGGGTCTCAGGTTTGGTATTAGAAGCATTGAGATATCAAGTCTCATGGTATAGGAAGGGTCTCAGGATTAGAATGGGAAGGAGTTTGATATCACATCTCATGCCATAATATGGGTCTCAGGTTTGGTAGAAGCATTGGGATATCACATCTCATGCTATCGGAAGGGTATCGGGATTGGATTTGGAAGGAGTTGGATATCCCATCTCATGCTATAGGAAGGGTCTCAGGTTGGAATGGGAAGGAGTTGGATATCACATCTCATGTTATAGGAAGTGTCTCAGGATTGGAAAGGCGAAGGACTTGGATATCACATCTCATGCTATAGGAAGGCTCTCAGGTTTGCAAGGGGAAAGAGTTGGACATCACATTTCATGTTAGAGGTAGGATCTCAGGTTTGGTATTAGAAGCATTGAGCTATCACATCTCATGCTATCAGAAGGATCTCAGGTTTGGTATAGAAGCATTGAGATATCATATCTTATGCTATCAGAAGGGTCTCAGGATTGGAATGGGAAGGAGTTGGATATCACATCTCATGCTAAAGGGAGGGTCTCAGGTTTGGAAGGGGAAGGATTTGGATATCACATCTCATGTTATAGGATGGATCTCAGGTTTGGTATTAGAAGTATTGAGATATCACATCTCATGTTATCGGAAGGATCTCAGGTTTGGTATTAGAAGTATTGAGATATCACATCTCATGCTATAGGAAGGGTCTCAGGATTGGAATGGGAAGGAGTTGGATATCACATCTCATGCTAAAGGAAGGGTCTCAGGTTTGGTAGAAGCATTGAGATATCACATCTCATGCTATAGGAAGGGTCTCAGGATTGGAATGGGAAGGACTTAGATATCACATATGCTATAGGGAGGGTCTCAGTTTTGATATTAGAAGCATTGAGATATCACATCTTATGCTATCAGAAGTGTCTCAGGATTGGAATGGGAAGGAGCTGGATATCACATCTCATGCTAAAGGAAGGGTCTCACGTTTGGAACGGGAAGGAGTTGGATATCACATCTCATGTTATAGGAAGGGTCTCAGGTTTGGTATAAACATTGAGATATCACATCTCTGCTATCCGACGTGTCTCAGGATTGGAATGGGAAGGAGTTGGATATCCCATCTCATGTTATAGGACTGGTCTCAGGTTTTTTATTAGAATCATTGAGATATCATATTGCATGCTGTAGGAAGGGTCTAAGGATTGGAATGGGAAGGACTTGGATATCACATCTCATGCTATAGATAGGCTCTCAGGTTTGGAAAGTGAAGCAGTTGGATATCACATTTCATGTTAGAGGAAGGATCTCAGGTTTGGTATTAGAGGCATTGAGATATTACATCTCATGCTATAGGAAGGGTCTCAGGATTGGAATGGGAAGGAGTTGGATATCACATCTCATGCTATAGGAAGGGTCTCAGGTTTGGTATAAGCATTGAGATATCACATCTCATGCTATAGGAAGGGTCTCAGGATTGGAATGGAAGGAGTTGGATATCACATCTCATGTTATAGGAAGGATCTCAGGTTTGGTATTAGAAGCATTGAGACATCACATCTCATGCTATAGGAAAGGTCTCAGGATTGGAATGGGAAGGAGTTGAATATGACATCTCATGCCGTAGGAAGGGTCTCAGGTTTGGTATAAACATTGAGATATCACATCTCTGCTATCAAAAGGGTCTCAGGATTGGAATTGGAAGGAGTTGGATATCCCATCTCATGTTATAGGAAGAGTCTCAGGTTTGGTATTAGAAGCATTGAGATATCACATCTCATGCTATAGGAAGTGTCTCAGGATTGGAATGGGAAGGACTTGGATATCACATCTCATGCTATAGGTAGGGTCTCAAGTTTGACATTAGAAGCATTGAGATATCACATCTCATGCTATAGGAAGGGTCTGAGGATTGGAATGGGAAGGAGTTGGATATCACATCTCCTGCTATGGGAAGGGTCTCAGGTTTGGTATAAGCAGTGAGATATCACATCTCATGCTATAGGAAGTGTCTCAGGATTGGAATGGGAAGGAGTTGGATATCACATCTCATGTTATAGGAAGGATCTCAGGTGTGGTATAAGCATTGAGATATCACATCTCTGCTATCGGAAGGGTCTCAAGATTGGAATGGGAAGGAGTTGGATATTCCCATCTCATGTTATAGGAAGGGTCTCAGGTTTGGTATTAGAAGCATTGAGATATCACATCTCATGCTATAGGAAGGGTCTCAGGATTGGAATGGGAAGGACTTGGATATCACATCTCATGCTATAGGGAGGGTCTCAAGTTTGATATTAGAAGCTTTGAGATATCACATCTCATGATATCGGAAGGGTCTCAGGATTGGAATGGGAAGGAGTTGGATATCACATCTCATGATAAAGGAAGGGTCTAAGGTTTGGAAGGGGAAGGATTTGGATATCACATCTCATGTTATATTACGGGTCTCAGGTTTGGTATTAGAAGCATTGAGATATCAAGTCTCATAGTATAGGAAGGGTCTCATAATTGGAATGGGAAGGAGTTGGATATCCCATCTCATGTTATAGGAAGAGTCTCTGGTTTGGTATTAGAATAATTGAGATATTCACATCGCATGCTGTAGGAAGGGTCTAAGGATTGGAATGGGATGGACTTGGATATCACATCTCATGCTATAGGTAGGCTCTCAGGTTTGGTATAAGCATTGAGATATCACATCTCATGCTATAGGAAGGGTCTCAGAATTGGAATGGGAAGGAGTTGGATATCACATCTCAAGCTATAGGAAGGGTCTCAGTATTGGAATGGGAAGGACTTGGATATCACATCTCATGCTATAGGAAGGCTCTCAGGTTTGGAAGGGGAAAGAGTTGGATATCTCATTTCATGTTAGAGGTAGGATCTCAGGTTTGGTATTAGAGGCATTGAGATATCACATCTCATGCTATCAGAAGGGTCTCAGGAATGGAATGGGAAGGAGTTAGATATCACATCTCATGCTAAAGGGGGGGTCTCAGGTTTGGAAGGGGAAGGATTTGGATATCACATCTCATGTTATAGGAAGGATCTCAGGTTTGGTATTAGAAGCATTGAGATATCACATCTCATGCTATCGGAAGGATCTCAGGTTTGGTATTAGAAGCATTGAGATATCACATCTCATGCTATCAGAAGAGTCTCAGGATTGGAATAGGAAGGAGTTGGATATCGCATTTCATGCTAAAGGGAGGGTCTCAGGTTTGGAAGGGGAAGGATTTGGATATCACATCTCATGTTATCGGAAGGATCTCACGTTTGGTATTAGAAGTATTGAGATATCATATCTCATGCTATAGGAAGGGTCTCAGGATTGGAATGGGAAGGAGTTGGATATCACATCTCATGCTATAGGGAGGGTCTCAGGATTGGAATGGGAAGGACTTAGATATCACATATCATGCTATAGGGAGGGTCTCAGTTTTGATATTAGAAGCATTGAGATATCACATCTCATGCTATAGGAAGGGTCTCAGGATTGGAATGGGAAGGAGTTGGATATCACATCTCATGCTATAGGGAGGGTCTCAGGATTGGAATGGGAAGGACTTAGATATCACATATCATGCTATAGGGAGGGTCTCAGTTTTGATATTAGAAGCATTGAGATATCACATCTCATGCTATCGGAAGTGTCTCAGGATTGGAATGGGAAGGAGCTGGATATCACATCTCATGCTAAAGGAAGGGTCTCAGGTTTGGAACGAGAAGGATTTGGATATCACATCTCATGTTATAGGAAGGGTCTCAGGTTTGGTATAAGCATTGAGATATCACATCTCTGCTATCGGAAGTGTCTCAGGATTGGAATGGGAAGGAGTTGGATATCCCATCTCATGTTATAGGACGGGTCTCAGGTTTGTTATTAGAATCATTGAGATATCATATTGCATGCTGTAGGAAGGGTCTAAGGGTTGGAATGTGAAGGACTTGGATATCACATCTCATGCTATAGATAGGCTCTTAGGTTTGGAAAGGGAAGGAGTTGGATATCACATTTCATGTTAGAGGAAGGATCTCAGGTTTGGTATTAGAAGCATTGAGATATCACATCTTATGCTATAGGAAGGGTCTCAGGATTGGAATGGGAAGCAGTTGGATATGACATATGCTATAGGAAGGGTCTCAGGTTTGGTATAAGCATTGAGATATCACATCCCATGCTATAGGACGGGTCTCAGGATTGGAATGGAAGGAGTTGGATATCACATCTCATGTTATAGGAAGGATCTCAGGTTTGGTATTAGAAGCATTGAGACATCACATCTCATGCTATAGGAAGGGTCTCAGGGTTGGAATGGGAAGGAGTTGGATATCACATCTCATCCAATAGGAAGGGTCTCAGGTTTGGAATGGGAAGGAATTGGATATCACATCTCATGTTATAGGAAGGATCTCAGGTTTGGTATTAGAAGCATTGATATATCACATCTCATGCTATAGGAAGGGTCTCAGGATTGGAATGTGAAGGATTTGGATATCACATCTCATGCTAAAGGAAGGGTCTCAGGTTTGGTAGAAGCATTGAGATATCACGTCGCTGCTATCGGAAGGGTCTCAGGATTGGATTGGGAAGGAGTTGGATATCCCTTCTCATGCTATAGGAAGGGTCTCAGGATTTGAATGGCAAGGAGTTGGATATCACATCTCATGCCATAGGAAGGGTCTCAGGTTTGGTATAAGCATTGAGATATCACATCTCTGCTATCGGAAGGGTCTCAGTATTGGATTGGGAAGGAGTTGGATATCCCTTCTCATGCTATAGGAAGTGTCTCAGGTTGGAATGGGAAGGAGTTGGATATCACATCTCATGTTATAGGAAGGGTCTCAGGATTGGAATGGGAAGGATTTGGATATCACATTTCTTGCTATAGGAAGGGTCTCAGGATTGGAATGGGTAGGAGTTGGATATTACTTTCTTGCTATAGGAAGGGTCTCATGTTTGGAATGGGAAGGAGTTGGATATCACATATGCTATAGTTAGTGTCTCAGGTTTGGAACGGGAAGGATTTGGATATCACATCTCATCTTATAGGAAGGGTCTCAGGTTTGGTATAAGCATTGAGATATCACATCTCTGCTATCGGAAGCGGCTCAGGATTGGAATGGGAAGGAGTTGGATATCCCATCTCATGTTATAGGAAGAGTCTCTGGTTTGGTATTAGAATCATTGAGATATCACATCGCATGCTGTAGGAAGGGTCTAAGGATTGGAATGGGATGGACTTGGATATCACATCTCATATTATAGGTAGGCTCTCAGGTTTGGTATAAGCATTGAGATATCACATCTCATGCTATAGGAAGGGTCTCAGGATTGGAATGGGAAGGAATTGGATATCACATCTCAGGCTATAGGAAGGGTCTCAGGATTGGAATGGGAAGGAGTTGGATATCACATCTCATGCTATAGGAAGGGTCTCAGGTTTGGTATAAGCATTGAGATATCACATCTCATGCTATAGGAAGGGTCTCAGGATTGGAATGGAAGGAGTTGGATATCACATCTCATGTTATAGGAAGGATCTCAGGTTTGGTATTAGAAGCATTGAGACATCACATCTCATGCTATAGGAAGGGTCTCAGGATTGGAATGGGAAGGAGTTGGATATCAAATCTCATGCTATAGGAAGGGTCTCAGGATTGGAATGGGAAGGAGTTGAATATGACATCTCATGCCGTAGGAAGGGTCTCAGGTTTGGTATAAACATTGAGATATCACATCTCTGCTATCAAAAGGGTCTCAGGATTGGAATTGGAAGGAGTTGGATATCCCATCTCATGTTATAGGAAGAGTCTCAGGTTTGGTATTAGAAGCATTGAGATATCACATCTCATGCTATAGGAAGTGTCTCAGGATTGGAATGGGAAGGACTTGGATATCACATCTCATGCTATAGGTAGGGTCTCAAGTTTGACATTAGAAGCATTGAGATATCACATCTCATGCTATAGGAAGGGTCTGAGGATTGGAATGGGAAGGAGTTGGATATCACATCTCATGCTATGGGAAGGGTCTCAGGTTTGGTATAAGCAGTGAGATATCACATCTCATGCTATAGGGAGGGTCTCAGGATTGGAATGGGAAGGAGTTTGATATCACATCTCATGCCATAGTATGGGTCTCAGGTTTGGTAGAAGCATTGGGATATCACATCTCATGCTATCGGAAGGGTATCAGTATTGGATTTGGAAGAAGTTGGATATCCCATCTCATGCTATAGGAAGGGTCTCAGGTTGGAATGGGAAGGAGTTG
Organism: Ambystoma mexicanum; assembly: GCF_040938575.1. Classification (NCBI taxonomy): domain Eukaryota; kingdom Metazoa; phylum Chordata; class Amphibia; order Caudata; family Ambystomatidae; genus Ambystoma; species Ambystoma mexicanum. The sequence continues at coordinate 277,659 of NW_027182355.1, forward strand.
GATATCACATTTCATGTTATAGGAAGTGTCTCAGGATTGGAATGGGAAGGACTTGGATATCACATCTCATGCTATAGGTAGGGTCTCAAGTTTGACATTAGAAGCATTGAGATATCACATCTCATGCTATAGGAAGGGTCTGAGGATTGGAATGGGAAGGAGTTGGATATCACATCTCCTGCTATGGGAAGGGTCTCAGGTTTGGTATAAGCAGTGAGATATCACATCTCATGCTATAGGAAGTGTCTCAGGATTGGAATGGGAAGGAGTTGGATATCACATCTCATGTTATAGGAAGGATCTCAGGTGTGGTATAAGCATTGATATATCACATCTCTGCTATCGGAAGGGTCTCAAGATTGGAATGGGAAGGAGTTGGATATTCCCATCTCATGTTATAGGAACGGTCTCAGGTTTGGTATTAGAAGCATTGAGATATCACATCTCATGCTATAGGAAGGGTCTCAGGATTGGAATGGGAAGGACTTGGATATCACATCTCATGCTATAGGGAGGGTCTCAAGTTTGATATTAGAAGCTTTGAGATATCACATCTCATGATATCGGAAGGGTCTCAGGATTGGAATGGGAAGGAGTTGGATATCACATCTCATGATAAAGGAAGGGTCTAAGGTTTGGAAGGGGAAGGATTTGGATATCACATCTCATGTTATATTACGGGTCTCAGGTTTGGTATTAGAAGCATTGAGATATCAAGTCTCATAGTATAGGAAGGGTCTCAGAATTGGAATGGGAAGGAGTTGGATATCCCATCTCATGTTATAGGAAGAGTCTCTGGTTTGGTATTAGAATCATTGAGATATTCACATCGCATGCTGTAGGAAGGGTCTAAGGATTGGAATGGGATGGACTTGGATATCACATCTCATGCTATAGGTAGGCTCTCAGGTTTGGTATAAGCATTGAGATATCACATCTCATGCTATAGGAAGGGTCTCAGAATTGGAATGGGAAGGAGTTGGATATCACATCTCAAGCTATAGGAAGGGTCTCAGTATTGGAATGGGAAGGACTTGGATATCACATCTCATGCTATAGGAAGGCTCTCAGGTTTGGAAGGGGAAAGAGTTGGATATCTCATTTCATGTTAGAGGTAGGATCTCAGGTTTGGTATTAGAGGCATTGAGATATCACATCTCATGCTATCAGAAGGGTCTCAGGAATGGAATGGGAAGGAGTTAGATATCACATCTCATGCTAAAGGGAGGGTCTCAGGTTTGGAAGGGGAAGGATTTGGATATCACATCTCATGTTATAGGAAGGATCTCAGGTTTGGTATTAGAAGCATTGAGATATCACATCTCATGCTATCGGAAGGATCTCAGGTTTGGTATTAGAAGCATTGAGATATCACATCTCATGCTATCAGAAGAGTCTCAGGATTGGAATAGGAAGGAGTTGGATATCACATTTCATGCTAAAGGGAGGGTCTCAGGTTTGGAAGGGGAAGGATTTGGATATCACATCTCATGTTATCGGAAGGATCTCACGTTTGGTATTAGAAGTATTGAGATATCATATCTCATGCTATAGGAAGGGTCTCAGGATTGGAATGGGAAGGAGTTGGATATCACATCTCATGCTATAGGGAGGGTCTCAGGATTGGAATGGGAAGGACTTAGATATCACATATCATGCTATAGGGAGGGTCTCAGTTTTGATATTAGAAGCATTGAGATATCACATCTCATGCTATCGGAAGTGTCTCAGGATTGGAATGGGAAGGAGCTGGATATCACATCTCATGCTAAAGGAAGGGTCTCAGGTTTGGAACGAGAAGGATTTGGATATCACAACTCATGTTATAGGAAGGGTCTCAGGTTTGGTATAAGCATTGAGATATCACATCTCTGCTATCGGAAGTGTCTCAGGATTGGAATGGGAAGGAGTTGGATATCCCATCTCATGTTATAGGACGGGTCTCAGGTTTGTTATTAGAATCATTGAGATATCATATTGCATGCTGTAGGAAGGGTCTAAGGGTTGGAATGTGAAGGACTTGGATATCACATCTCATGCTATAGATAGGCTCTTAGGTTTGGAAAGGGAAGGAGTTGGATATCACATTTCATGTTAGAGGAAGGATCTCAGGTTTGGTATTAGAAGCATTGAGATATCACATCTCATGCTATAGGAAGGGTCTCAGGATTGGAATGGGAAGCAGTTGGATATGACATCTCATGCTATAGGAAGGGTCTCAGGTTTGGTATAAGCATTGAGATATCACATCTCATGCTATAGGACGGGTCTCAGGATTGGAATGGAAGGAGTTGGATATCACATCTCATGTTATAGAAAGGATCTCAGGTTTGGTATTAGAAGCATTGAGACATCACATCTCATGCTATAGGAAGGGTGTCAGGGTTGGAATAGGAAGGAGTTGGATATCACATCTCATCCAATAGGAAGGGTCTCAGGTTTGGAATGGGAAGGAATTGGATATCACATCTCATGTTATAGGAAGGATCTCAGGTTTGGTATTAGAAGCATTGAGATATCACATCTCATGCTATAGGAAGGGTCTCAGGATTGGAATGTGAAGGATTTGGATATCACATCTCATGCTAAAGGAAGGGTCTCAGGTTTGGTAGAAGCATTGAGATATCAAGTCGCTGCTATCGGAAGGGTCTCAGGATTGGATTGGGAAGGAGTTGGATAGCCCTTCACATGCTATAGGAAGGGTCTCAGGATTTGAATGGCAAGGAGTTGGATATCACATCTCATGCCATAGGAAGGGTCTCAGGTTTGGTATAAGCATTGAGATATCACATCTCTGCTATCGGAAGGGTCTCAGGATTGGATTGGGAAGGAGTTGGATATCCCTTCTCATGCTATAGGAAGTGTCTCAGGTTGGAATGGGAAGGAGTTGGATATCACATCTCATGTTATAGGAAGGGTCTCAGGATTGGAATGGGAAGGATTTGGATATCACATCTCTTGCTATAGGAAGGGTCTCAGGATTGGAATGGGTAGGAGTTGGATATTACTTTCTTGCTATAGGAAGGGTCTCATGTTTGGAATGGGAAGGAGTTGGATATCACATATGCTATAGTTAGTGTCTCAGGTTTGGAACGTGAAGGAGTTGGATATCACATCTCATGTTATAGGAAGGGTCTCAGGTTTGGTATAAGCATTGAGATATCACATCTCTGCTATCGGAAGCGGCTCAGGATTGGAATGGGAAGGAGTTGGATATCCCATCTCATGTTATAGGAAGAGTCTCTGGTTTGGTATTAGAATCATTGAGATATCACATCGCATGCTGTAGGAAGGGTCTAAGGATTGGAATGGGATGGACTTGGATATCACATCTCATGTTATAGGTAGGCTCTCAGGTTTGGTATAAGCATTGAGATATCACATCTCATGCTATAGGAAGGGTCTCAGGATTGGAATGGGAAGGAATTGGATATCACATCTCAGGCTATAGGAAGGGTCTCAGGATTGGAATGGGAAGGAGTTGGATATCACATCTCATGCTATAGGAAGGGTCTCAGGTTTGGTATAAGCATTGATATATCACATCTCATGCTATAGGAAGGATCTCAGGATTGGAATGGAAGGAGTTGGATATCACATCTCATGTTATAGGAAGGATCTCAGGTTTGGTATTAGAAGCATTGAGACATCACATTTCATGCTATAGGAAGGGTCTCAGGATTGGAATGGGAAGGAGTTGGATATCAAATCTCATGCTATAGGAAGGGTCTCAGGATTGGAATGGGAAGGAGTTGAATATGACATCTCATGCCGTAGGAAGGGTCTCAGGTTTGGTATAAACATTGAGATATCACATCTCTGCTATCAAAAGGGTCTCAGGATTGGAATTGGAAGGAGTTGGATATCCCATCTCATGTTATAGGAAGAGTCTCAGGTTTGGTATTAGAAGCATTGAGATATCACATCTCATGCTATAGGAAGTGTCTCAGGATTGGAATGGGAAGGACTTGGATATCACATCTCATGCTATATGTAGGGTCTCAAGTTTGACATTAGAAGCATTGAGATATCACATCTCATGCTATAGGAAGGGTCTGAGGATTGGAATGGGAAGGAGTTGGATATCACATCTCCTTCTATGGGAAGGGTCTCAGGTTTGGTATAAGCAGTGAGATATCACATCTCATGCTATAGGAAGTGTCTCAGGATTGGAATGGGAAGGAGTTGGATATCACATCTCATGTTATAGGAAGGATCTCAGGTGTGGTATAAGCATTGAGATATCACATCTCTGCTATCGGAAGGGTCTCAAGATTGGAATGGGAAGGAGTTGGATATTCCCATCTCATGTTATAGGAAGGGTCTCAGGTTTGGTATTAGAAGCATTGAGATATCACATCTCATGCTATAGGAAGGGTCTCAGGATTGGAATGGGAAGGACTTGGATATCACATCTCATGCTATAGGGAGGGTCTCAAGTTTGATATTAGAAGCTTTGAGATATCACATCTCATGATATCGGAAGGGTCTCAGGATTGGAATGGGAAGGAGTTGGATATCACATCTCATGATAAAGGAAGGGTCTAAGGTTTGGAAGGGGAAGGATTTGGATATCACATCTCATGTTATATTACGGGTCTCAGGTTTGGTATTAGAAGCATTGAGATATCAAGTCTCATAGTATAGGAAGGGTCTCAGAATTGGAATGGGAAGGAGTTGGATATCCCATCTCATGTTATAGGAAGAGTCTCTGGTTTGGTATTAGAATCATTGAGATATTCACATCGCATGCTGTAGGAAGGGTCTAAGGATTGGAATGGGATGGACTTGGATATCACATCTCATGGTATAGGTAGTCTCTCAGGTTTGGTATAAGCATTGAGATATCACATCTCATGCTATAGGAAGGGTCTCAGAATTGGAATGGGAAGGAGTTGGATATCACATCTCAAGCTATAGGAAGGGTCTCAGTATTGGAATGGGAAGGACTTGGATATCACATCTCATGCTATAGGAAGGCTCTCAGGTTTGGAAGGGGAAAGAGTTGGATATCTCATTTCATGTTAGAGGTAGGATCTCAGGTTTGGTATTAGAGGCATTGAGATATCACATCTCATGCTATCAGAAGGGTCTCAGGAATGGAATGGGAAGGAGTTAGATATCACATCTCATGCTAAAGGGAGGGTCTCAGGTTTGGAAGGGGAAGGATTTGGATATCACATCTCATGTTATAGGAAGGATCTCAGGTTTGGTATTAGAAGCATTGAGATATCACATCTCATGCTATCGGAAGGATCTCAGGTTTGGTATTAGAAGCATTGAGATATCACATCTCATGCTATCAGAAGAGTCTCAGGATTGGAATAGGAAGGAGTTGGATATCACATTTCATGCTAAAGGGAGGGTCTCAGGTTTGGAAGGGGAAGGATTTGGATATCACATCTCATGTTATCGGAAGGATCTCACGTTTGGTATTAGAAGTATTGAGATATCATATCTCATGCTATAGGAAGGGTCTCAGGATTGGAATGGGAAGGAGTTGGATATCACATCTCATGCTATAGGGAGGGTCTCAGGATTGGAATGGGAAGGACTTAGATATCACATATCATGCTATAGGGAGGGTCTCAGTTTTGATATTAGAAGCATTGAGATATCACATCTCATGCTATCGGAAGTGTCTCAGGATTGGAATGGGAAGGAGCTGGATATCACATCTCATGCTAAAGGAAGGGTCTCAGGTTTGGAACGAGAAGGATTTGGATATCACATCTCATGTTATAGGATTGGTCTCAGGTTTGGTATAAGCATTGAGATATCACATCTCTGCTATCGGAAGTGTCTCAGGATTGGAATGGGAAGGAGTTGGATATCCCATCTCATGTTATAGGACGGGTCTCAGGTTTGTTATTAGAATCATTGAGATATCATATTGCATGCTGTAGGAAGGGTCTAAGGGTTGGAATGTGAAGGACTTGGATATCACATCTCATGCTATAGATAGGCTCTTAGGTTTGGAAAGGGAAGGAGTTGGATATCACATTTCATGTTAGAGGAAGGATCTCAGGTTTGGTATTAGAAGCATTGAGATATCACATCTCATGCTATAGGAAGGGTCTCAGGATTGGAATGGGAAGCAGTTGGATATCACATCTCATGCTATAGGAAGGGTCTCAGGTTTGGTATAAGCATTGAGATATCACATCTCATGCTATAGGACGGGTCTCAGGATTGGAATGGAAGGAGTTGGATATCACATCTCATGTTATAGGAAGGATCTCAGGTTTGGTATTAGAAGCATTGAGACATCACATCTCATGCTATAGGAAGGGTCTCAGGGTTGGAATGGGAAGGAGTTGGTTATCACATCTCATCCAATAGGAAGGGTCTCAGGTTTGGAATGGGAAGGAATTGGATATCACATCTCATGTTATAGGAAGGATCTCAGGTTTGGTATTAGAAGCATTGAGATATCACATCTCATGCTATAGGAAGGGTCTCAGGATTGGAATGTGAAGGATTTGGATATCACATCTCATGCTAAAGGAAGGGTCTCAGGTTTGGTAGAAGCATTGAGATATCACGTCGCTGCTATTTGAAGGGTCTCAGGATTGGATTGGGAAGGAGTTGGATATCCCTTCTCATGCTATAGGAAGGGTCTCAGGATTTGAATGGCAAGGAGTTGGATATCACATCTCATGCCATAGGAAGGGTCTCAGGTTTGGTATAAGCATTGAGATATCACATCTCTGCTATCGGAAGGGTCTCAGGATTGGATTGGGAAGGAGTTGGATATCCCTTCTCATGCTATAGGAAGTGTCTCAGGTTGGAATGGGAAGGAGTTGGATATCACATCTCATGTTATAGGAAGGGTCTCAGGATTGGAATGGGAAGGATTTGGATATCACATCTCTTGCTATAGGAAGGGTCTCAGGATTGGAATGGGTAGGAGTTGGATATTATTTTCTTGCTATAGGAAGGGTCTCATGTTTGGAATGGGAAGGAGTTGGATATCACATATGCTATAGTTAGTGTCTCAGGTTTGGAACGGGAAGGAGTTGGATATCACATCTCATGTTATAGGAAGGGTCTCAGGTTTGGTATAAGCATTGAGATATCACATCTCTGCTATCAGAAGCGGCTCAGGATTGGAATGGGAAGGAGTTGGATATCCCATCTCATGTTATAGGAAGAGTCTCTGGTTTGGTATTAGAATCATTGAGATATCACATCGCATGCTGTAGGAAGGGTCTAAGGATTGGAATGGGATGGACTTGGATATCACATCTCATGTTATAGGTAGGCTCTCAGGTTTGGTATAAGCATTGAGATATCACATCTCATGCTATAGGAAGGGTCTCAGGATTGGAATGGGAAGGAATTGGATATCACATCTCAGGCTATAGGAAGGGTCTCAGGATTGGAATGGGAAGGAGTTGGATATCACATCTCATGCTATAGGAAGGGTCTCAGGTTTGGTATAAGCATTGAGATATCACATCTCATGCTATAGGAAGGGTCTCAGGATTGGAATGGAAGGAGTTGGATATCACATCTCATGTTATAGGAAGGATCTCAGGTTTGGTATTAGAAGCATTGAGACATCACATCTCATGCTATAGGAAGGGTCTCAGGATTGGAATGGGAAGGAGTTGGATATCAAATCTCATGCTATAGGAAGGGTCTCAGGATTGGAATGGGAAGGAGTTGAATATGACATCTCATGCCGTAGGAAGGGTCTCAGGTTTGGTATAAACATTGAGATATCACATCTCTGCTATCAAAAGGGTCTCAGGATTGGAATTGGAAGGAGTTGGATATCCCATCTCATGTTATAGGAAGAGTCTCAGGTTTGGTATTAGAAGCATTGAGATATCACATCTCATGCTATAGGAAGTGTCTCAGGATTGGAATGGGAAGGACTTGGATATCACATCTCCTGCTATAGGTAGGGTCTCAAGTTTGACATTAGAAGCATTGAGATATCACATCTCATGCTATAGGAAGGGTCTGAGGATTGGAATGGGAAGGAGTTGGATATCACATCTGCTATGGGAAGGGTCTCAGGTTTGGTATAAGCAGTGAGATATCACATCTCATGCTATAGGAAGTGTCTCAGGATTGGAATGGGAAGGAGTTGGATATCACATCTCATGTTATAGGAAGGATCTCAGGTGTGGTATAAGCATTGAGATATCACATCTCTGCTATCGGAAGGGTCTGAAGATTGGAATGGGAAGGAGTTGGATATTCCCATCTCATGTTATAGGAAGGGTCTCAGGTTTGGTATTAGAAGCATTGAGATATCACATCTCATGCTACAGGAAGGGTCTCAGGATTGGAATGGGAAGGACTTGGATATCACATCTCATGCTATAGGGAGGGTCTCAAGTTTGATATTAGAAGCTTTGAGATATCACATCTCATGATATCGGAAGGGTCTCAGGATTGGAATGGGAAGGAGTTGGATATCACATCTCATGATAAAGGAAGGGTCTAAGGTTTGGAAGGGGAAGGATTTGGATATCACATCTCATGTTATATTACGGGTCTCAGGTTTGGTATTAGAAGCATTGAGATATCAAGTCTCATAGTATAGGAAGGGTCTCAGAATTGGAATGGGAAGGAGTTGGATATCACATCTCATGTTATAGGAAGGATCTCAGGTTTGGTATTAGAAGCATTGAGACATCACATCTCATGCTATAGGAAGGGTCTCAGGGTTGGAATGGGAAGGAGTTGGATATCACATCTCATCCAATAGGAAGGGTCTCAGGTTTGGAATGGGAAGGAATTGGATATCACATCTCATGTTATAGGAAGGATCTCAGGTTTGGTATTAGAAGCATTGAGATATCACATCTCATGCTATAGGAAGGGTCTCAGGATTGGAATGTGAAGGATTTGGATATCACATCTCATGCTAAAGGAAGGGTCTCAGGTTTGGTAGAAGCATTGAGATATCACGTCGCTGCTATCGGAAGGGTCTCAGGATTGGATTGGGAAGGAGTTGGATATCCCTTCTCATGCTATAGGAAGGGTCTCAGGATTTGAATGGCAAGGAGTTGGATATCACATCTCATGCCATAGGAAGGGTCTCAGGTTTGGTATAAGCATTGAGATATCACATCTCTGCTATCGGAAGGGTCTCAGGATTGGATTGGGAAGGAGTTGGATATCCCTTCTCATGCTATAGGAAGTGTCTCAGGTTGGAATGGGAAGGAGTTGGATATCACATCTCATGTTATAGGAAGGGTCTCAGGATTGGAATGGGAAGGATTTGGATATCACATCTCTTGCTATAGGAAGGGTCTCAGGATTGGAATGGGTAGGAGTTGGATATTACTTTCTTGCTATAGGAAGGGTCTCATGTTTGGAATGGGAAGGAGTTGGATATCACATATGCTATAGTTAGTGTCTCAGGTTTGGAACGGGAAGGAGTTGGATATCACATCTCATGTTATAGGAAGGGTCTCAGGTTTGGTATAAGCATTGAGATATCACATCTCTGCTATCGGAAGCGGCTCAGGATTGGAATGGGAAGGAGTTGGATATCCCATCTCATGTTATAGGAAGAGTCTCTGGTTTGGTATTAGAATCATTAAGATATCACATAGCATGCTGTAGGAAGGGTCTAAGGATTGGAATGGGATGGACTTGGATATCACATCTCATGTTATAGGTAAGCTCTCAGGTTTGCTATAAGCATTGAGATATCACATCTCATGCTATAGGAAGGGTCACAGGATTGGAATGGGAAGGAATTGGATATCACATCTCATGCTATAGGAAGGGTCTCAGATTTGGTATAAGCATTGAGATATCACATCTCATGCTAAAGGAAGGGTCTCAGGATTGGAATGGGAAGGAGTTGTATATGACATCTCAGGCCATAGGAAGGTTCTCAGGTTTGGTATAAGCATTGAGATATCACATCTCTGCTATCGGAAAGGTCTCAGGATTGGAATGGGAAGGAGTTGGATATCCCATCTCATGTTATAGGAAGGGTCTCAGGTTTGGTATTAGAAGCATAGAGATATCACATCTCATGCTATAGGAAGGGTCTCAGGATTGGAATGGGAAGGACATGGATGTCACATCTCATGCTATAGGTAGGGTCTCAAGTTTGATATTAGAAGCATTGAGATAACAAATCTCATGATATCGGAAGGGTCTCAGGATTGGAATGGGAAGGAGTTGGATATCACATCTCATGATAAAGGAAGGGTCTAAGGTTTGGAAGGGGAAGGATTTGGATATCACATCTCATGTTATAGGACGGGTCTCAGGTTTAATATTAGAAGCATTGAGATATCAAGTCTCATGGTATAAGAAGGGTCTCAGAATTGGAATGGGAAGGAGTTGGATATCACACCTCAAGCTATAGGAAGGGTCTCAGGATTGGAATGGGAAGGAGTTTGATATCACATCTCATGCCATAGTATGGGTCTCAGGTTTGGTAGAAGCATTGGGATATCACATCTCATGCTATCGGAAGGGTATCAGTATTGGATTTGGAAGAAGTTGGATATCCCATCTCATGCTATACGAAGGGTCTCAGGTTGGAATGGGAAGGAGTTGGATATCACATTTCGTGTTATAGGAAGGGTCTCAGGATTGGAATGGGAAGGACTTGGATATCATATCTCATGCTATAGGACGGGTCTCAGGTTTGTTATTAGAATCATTGAGATATCATATTGCATGCTGTAGGAAGGGTCTAAGGATTGGAATGGGAAGGACCTGGTTATCACATCTCATGCTATAGAACGGCTCTCAGGTTTGGAAAGGGAAGGAGTTGGATATCACATCTCATGTTATAGGATGGATCTCAGGTTTGGTATTAGAAGTATTGAGATATCACATCTCATGTTATCGGAAGGATCTCAGGTTTGGTATTAGAAGTATTGAGATATCACATCTCATGCTATAGGAAGGGTCTCAGGATTGGAATGGGAAGGAGTTGGATATCACATCTCATGCTAAAGGAAGGGTCTCAGGTTTGGTAGAAGCATTGAGATATCACATCTCATGCTATAGGAAGGGTCTCAGGATTGGAATGGGAAGGAGTTGGATATCACATCTCATGCTATAGGGAGGGTCTCAGGATTGGAATGGGAAGGACTTAGATATCACATATCATGCTATAGGGAGGGTCTCAGTTTTGATATTAGGAGCATTGAGATATCACATCTCATGCTATCGGAAGTGTCTCAGGATTGGAATGGGAAGGAGCTGGATATCACATCTCATGCTAAAGGAAGGGTCTCAGGTTTGGAACGGGAAGGATTTGGATATCACATCTCATGTTATAGGAAGGGTCTCAGGTTTGGTATAAGCATTGAGATATCACATCTCTGCTATCGGAAGTGTCTCAGGATTGGAATGGGAAGGAGTTGGATATCCCATCTCATGTTATAGGACGGGTCTCAGGTTTGTTATTAGAATCATTGAGATATCATATTGCATGCTGTAGGAAGGGTCTAAGGGTTGGAATGTGAAGGACTTGGATATCACATCTCATGCTATAGATAGGCTCTTAGGTTTGGAAAGGGAAGGAGTTGGATATCACATTTCATGTTAGAGGAAGGATCTCAGGTTTGGTATTAGAAGCATTGAGATATCACATCTCATGCTATAGGAAGGGTCTCAGGATTGGAATGGGAAGCAGTTGGATATCACATCTCATGCTATAGGAAGGGTCTCAGGTTTGGTATAAGCATTGAGATATCACATCTCATGCTATAGGACGGGTCTCAGGATTGGAATGGAAGGAGTTGGATATCACATCTCATGTTATAGGAAGGATCTCAGGTTTGGTATTAGAAGCATTGAGACATCACATCTCATGCTATAGGAAGGGTCTCAGGGTTGGAATGGGAAGGAGTTGGATATCACATCTCATCCAATAGGAAGGGTCTCAGGTTTGGAATGGGAAGGAATTGGATATCACATCTCATGTTATAGGAAGGATCTCAGGTTTGGTATTAGAAGCATTGAGATATCACATCTCATGCTATAGGAAGGGTCTCAGGATTGGAATGTGAAGGATTTGGATATCACATCTCATGCTAAAGGAAGGGTCTCAGGTTTGGTAGAAGCATTGAGATATCACGTCGCTGCTATCGGAAGGGTCTCAGGATTGGATTGGGAAGGAGTTGGATATCCCTTCTCATGCTATAGGAAGGGTCTCAGGATTTGAATGGCAAGGAGTTGGATATCACATCTCATGCCATAGGAAGGGTCTCAGGTTTGGTATAAGCATTGAGATATCACATCTCTGCTATCGGAAGGGTCTCAGGATTGGATTGGGAATGAGTTGGATATCCCTTCTCATGCTATAGGAAGTGTCTCAGGTTGGAATGGGAAGGAGTTGGATATCACATCTCATGTTATAGGAAGGGTCTCAGGATTGGAATGGGAAGGATTTGGATATCACATCTCTTGCTATAGGAAGGGTCTCAGGATTGGAATGGGTAGGAGTTGGATATTACTTTCTTGCTATAGGAAGGGTCTCATGTTTGGAATGGGAAGGAGTTGGATATCACACATGCTATAGTTAGTGTCTCAGGTTTGGAACGGGAAGGAGTTGGATATCACATCTCATGTTATAGGAAGGGTCTCAGGTTTGGTATAAGCATTGAGATATCACATCTCTGCTATCGGAAGCGGCTCAGGATTGGAATGGGAAGGAGTTGGATATCCCATCTCATGTTATAGGAAGAGTCTCTGGTTTGGTATTAGAATCATTGAGATATCACATCGCATGCTGTAGGAAGGGTCTAAGGATTGGAATGGGATGGACTTGGATATCACATCTCATGTTATAGGTAGGCTCTCAGGTTTGCTATAAGCATTGAGATATCACATCTCATGCTATAGGAAGGGTCACAGGATTGGAATGGGAAGGAATTGGATATCACATCTCATGCTATAGGAAGGGTCTCAGATTTGGTATAAGCATTGAGATATCACATCTCATGCTAAAGGAAGGGTCTCAGGATTGGAATGGGAAGGAGTTGTATATGACATCTCAGGCCATAGGAAGGTTCTCAGGTTTGGTATAAGCATTGAGATATCACATCTCTGCTATCGGAAAGGTCTCAGGATTGGAATGGGAAGGAGTTGGATATCCCATCTCATGTTATAGGAAGGGTCTCAGGTTTGGTATTAGAAGCATAGAGATATCACATCTCATGCTATAGGAAGGGTCTCAGGATTGGAATGGGAAGGACTTGGATGTCACATCTCATGCTATAGGTAGGGTCTCAAGTTTGATATTAGAAGCATTGAGATAACAAATCTCATGATATCGGAAGGGTCTCAGGATTGGAATGGGAAGGAGTTGGATATCACATCTCATGATAAAGGAAGGGTCTAAGGTTTGGAAGGGGAAGGATTTGGATATCACATCTCATGTTATAGGACGGGTCTCAGGTTTAATATTAGAAGCATTGAGATATCAAGTCTCATGGTATAAGAAGGGTCTCAGAATTGGAATGGGAAGGAGTTGGATATCACACCTCAAGCTATAGGAAGGGTCTCAGGATTGGAATGGGAAGGAGTTTGATATCACATCTCATGCCATAGTATGGGTCTCAGGTTTGGTAGAAGCATTGGGATATCACATCTCATGCTATCGGAAGGGTATCAGTATTGGATTTGGAAGAAGTTGGATATCCCATCTCATGCTATAGGAAGGGTCTCAGGTTGGAATGGGAAGGAGTTGGATATCACATTTCGTGTTATAGGAAGGGTCTCAGGATTGGAATGGGAAGGACTTGGATATCATATCTCATGCTATAGGACGGGTCTCAGGTTTGTTATTAGAATCATTGAGATATCATATTGCATGCTGTAGGAAGGGTCTAAGGATTGGAATGGGAAGGACCTGGTTATCAAATCTCATGCTATAGAACGGCTCTCAGGTTTGGAAAGGGAAGGAGTTGGATATCACATCTCATGTTATAGGATGGATCTCAGGTTTGGTATTAGAAGTATTGAGATATCACATCTCATGTTATCGGAAGGATCTCAGGTTTGGTATTAGAAGTATTGAGATATCACATCTCATGCTATAGGAAGGGTCTCAGGATTGGAATGGGAAGGAGTTGGATATCACATCTCATGCTAAAGGAAGGGTCTCAGGTTTGGTAGAAGCATTGAGATATCACATCTCATGCTATAGGAAGGGTCTCAGGATTGGAATGGGAAGGACTTAGATATCACATATCATGCTATAGGGAGGGTCTCAGTTTTGATATTAGAAGCATTGAGATATCACATCTCATGCTATCGGAAGTGTCTCAGGATTGGAATGGGAAGGAGCTGGATATCACATCTCATGCTAAAGGAAGGGTCTCAGGTTTGGAACGAGAAGGATTTGGATATCACATCTCATGTTATAGGATTGGTCTCAGGTTTGGTATAAGCATTGAGATATCACATCTCTGCTATCGGAAGTGTCTCAGGATTGGAATGGGAAGGAGTTGGATATCCCATCTCATGTTATAGGACGGGTCTCAGGTTTGTTATTAGAATCATTGAGATATCATATTGCATGCTGTAGGAAGGGTCTAAGGGTTGGAATGTGAAGGACTTGGATATCACATCTCATGCTATAGATAGGCTCTTAGGTTTGGAAAGGGAAGGAGTTGGATATCACATTTCATGTTAGAGGAAGGATCTCAGGTTTGGTATTAGAAGCATTGAGATATCACATCTCATGCTATAGGAAGGGTCTCAGGATTGGAATGGGAAGCAGTTGGATATCACATCTCATGCTATAGGAAGGGTCTCAGGTTTGGTATAAGCATTGAGATATCACATCTCATGCTATAGGACGGGTCTCAGGATTGGAATGGAAGGAGTTGGATATCACATCTCATGTTATAGGAAGGGTCTCAGGTTTGGTATAAACATTGAGATATCACATCTCTGCTATCGGAAAGGTCTCAGGATTGGAATGGGAAGGAGTTGGATATCCCATCTCATGTTATAGGAAGGGTCTCAGGTTTGGTATTAGAAGCATAGAGATATCACATCTCATGCTATAGGAAGGGTCTCAGGATTGGAATGGGAAGGACTTGGATGTCACATCTCATGCTATAGGTAGGGTCTCAAGTTTGATATTAGAAGCATTGAGATAACAAATCTCATGATATCGGAAGGGTCTCAGGATTGGAATGGGAAGGAGTTGGATATCACATCTCTTGATAAAGGAAGGGTCTAAGGTTTGGAAGGGGAAGGATTTGGATATCACATCTCATGTTATAGGACGGGTCTCAGGTTTAATATTAGAAGCATTGAGATATCAAGTCTCATGGTATAAGAAGGGTCTCAGAATTGGAATGGGAAGGAGTTGGATATCACACCTCAAGCTATAGGAAGGGTCTCAGGATTGGAATGGGAAGGAGTTTGATATCACATCTCATTCCATAGTATGGGTCTCAGGTTTGGTAGAAGCATTGGGATATCACATCTCATGCTATCGGAAGGGTATCAGTATTGGATTTGGAAGAAGTTGGATATCCCATCTCATGCTATAGGAAGGGTCTCAGGTTGGAATGGGAAGGAGTTGGATATCACATTTCGTGTTATAGGAAGGGTCTCAGGATTGGAATGGGAAGGAGTTGGATATCACATCTCATGTTATAGGATGGATCTCAGGTTTGGTATTAGAAGTATTGAGATATCACATCTCATGTTATCGGAAGGATCTCAGGTTTGGTATTAGAAGTATTGAGATATCACATCTCATGCTATAGGAAGGGTCTCAGGATTGGAATGGGAAGGAGTTGGATATCACATCTCATGCTAAAGGAAGGGTCTCAGGTTTGGTAGAAGCATTGAGATATCACATCTCATGCTATAGGAAGGGTCTCAGGATTGGAATGGGAAGGACTTAGATATCACATATCATGCTATAGGGAGGGTCTCAGTTTTGATATTAGAAGCATTGAGATATCACATCTCATGCTATCGGAAGTGTCTCAGGATTGGAATGGGAAGGAGCTGGATATCACATCTCATGCTAAAGGAAGGGTCTCAGGTTTGGAACGGGAAGGAGTTGGATATCACATCTCATGTTATAGGAAGGGTCTCAGGTTTGGTATAAACATTGAGATATCACATCTCTGCTATCGGAAGTGTCTCAGGATTGGAATGGGAAGGAGTTGGATATCCCATCTCATGTTATAGGACGGGTCTCAGGTTTGTTATTGGAATCATTGAGATATCATATTGCATGCTGTAGGAAGGGTCTAAGGGTTGGAATGTGAAGGACTTGGATATCACATCTCATGCTATAAATAGGCTCTTAGGTTTGGAAAGGGAAGGAGTTGGATCTCACATTTCATGTTAGAGGAAGGATCTCAGGTTTGGTATTAGAAACATTGAGATATCACATCTCATGCTATAGGAAGGGTCTCAGGATTGGAATGGGAAGGAGTTGGATATCACATCTCATGCTATAGGAAGGGTCTCAGGTTTGGTATAAGCATTGAGATATCACATCTCATGCTATAGGAAGGGTCTCAGGATTGGAATGGAAGGAGTTGGATATCAGATCTCATGTTATAGGAAGGATCTCAGGTTTGGTATTAGAAGCATTGAAACATCACATCTCATGCTATAGGAAGGGTCTCAGGATTGGAATGGGAAGGAGTTGGATATCAAATCTCATGCTATAGGAAGGGTCTCAGGATTGGAATGGGAAGGAGTTGAATATGACATCTCATGCCGTAGGAAGGGTCTCAGGTTTGGTATAAACATTGAGATATCACATCTCTGCTATCAAAAGGGTCTCAGGATTGGAATGGGAAGGAGTTGGATATCCCATCTCATGTTATAGGAAGAGTCTCAAGTTTGGTATTAGAAGCATTGAGATATCACATCTCATGCTATAGGAAGTGTCTCAGGATTGGAATAGGAAGGACTTGGATATCACATCTCATGCTATAGGTAGGGTCTCAAGTTTGACATTAGAAGCATTGAGATATCACATCTCATGCTATAGAAAGGGTCTGAGGATTGGAATGGGAAGGAGTTGGATATCACATCTCCTGCTATGGGAAGGGTCTCAGGTTTGGTATAAGCAGTGAGATATCACATCTCATGCTATAGGAAGTGTCTCAGGATTGGAATGGGAAGGAGTTGGATATCACATCTCATGTTATAGGAAGGGTCTCAGGTTTGGTATAAGCATTGATATATCACATCTCATGCTATAGGAAGGATCTCAGGATTGGAATGGAAGGAGTTGGATATCACATCTCATGTTATAGGAAGGATCTCAGGTTTGGTATTAGAAGCATTGAGACATCACATTTCATGCTATAGGAAGGGTCTCAGGATTGGAATGGGAAGGAGTTGGATATCAAATCTCATGCTATAGGAAGGGTCTCAGGATTGGAATGGGAAGGAGTTGAATATGACATCTCATGCCGTAGGAAGGGTCTCAGGTTTGGTATAAACATTGAGATATCACATCTCTGCTATCAAAAGGGTCTCAGGATTGGAATTGGAAGGAGTTGGATATCCCATCTCATGTTATAGGAAGAGTCTCAGGTTTGGTATTAGAAGCATTGAGATATCACATCTCATGCTATAGGAAGTGTCTCAGGATTGGAATGGGAAGGACTTGGATATCACATCTCATGCTATATGTAGGGTCTCAAGTTTGACATTAGAAGCATTGAGATATCACATCTCATGCTATAGGAAGGGTCTGAGGATTGGAATGGGAAGGAGTTGGATATCACATCTCCTTCTATGGGAAGGGTCTCAGGTTTGGTATAAGCAGTGAGATATCACATCTCATGCTATAGGAAGTGTCTCAGGATTGGAATGGGAAGGAGTTGGATATCACATCTCATGTTATAGGAAGGATCTCAGGTGTGGTATAAGCATTGAGATATCACATCTCTGCTATCGGAAGGGTCTCAAGATTGGAATGGGAAGGAGTTGGATATTCCCATCTCATGTTATAGGAAGGGTCTCAGGTTTGGTATTAGAAGCATTGAGATATCACATCTCATGCTATAGGAAGGGTCTCAGGATTGGAATGGGAAGGACTTGGATATCACATCTCATGCTATAGGGAGGGTCTCAAGTTTGATATTAGAAGCTTTGAGATATCACATCTCATGATATCGGAAGGGTCTCAGGATTGGAATGGGAAGGAGTTGGATATCACATCTCATGATAAAGGAAGGGTCTAAGGTTTGGAAGGGGAAGGATTTGGATATCACATCTCATGTTATATTACGGGTCTCAGGTTTGGTATTAGAAGCATTGAGATATCAAGTCTCATAGTATAGGAAGGGTCTCAGAATTGGAATGGGAAGGAGTTGGATATCCCATCTCATGTTATAGGAAGAGTCTCTGGTTTGGTATTAGAATCATTGAGATATTCACATCGCATGCTGTAGGAAGGGTCTAAGGATTGGAATGGGATGGACTTGGATATCACATCTCATGCTATAGGTAGTCTCTCAGGTTTGGTATAAGCATTGAGATATCACATCTCATGCTATAGGAAGGGTCTCAGAATTGGAATGGGAAGGAGTTGGATATCACATCTCAAGCTATAGGAAGGGTCTCAGTATTGGAATGGGAAGGACTTGGATATCACATCTCATGCTATAGGAAGGCTCTCAGGTTTGGAAGGGGAAAGAGTTGGATATCTCATTTCATGTTAGAGGTAGGATCTCAGGTTTGGTATTAGAGGCATTGAGATATCACATCTCATGCTATCAGAAGGGTCTCAGGAATGGAATGGGAAGGAGTTAGATATCACATCTCATGCTAAAGGGAGGGTCTCAGGTTTGGAAGGGGAAGGATTTGGATATCACATCTCATGTTATAGGAAGGATCTCAGGTTTGGTATTAGAAGCATTGAGATATCACATCTCATGCTATCGGAAGGATCTCAGGTTTGGTATTAGAAGCATTGAGATATCACATCTCATGCTATCAGAAGAGTCTCAGGATTGGAATAGGAAGGAGTTGGATATCACATTTCATGCTAAAGGGAGGGTCTCAGGTTTGGAAGGGGAAGGATTTGGATATCACATCTCATGTTATCGGAAGGATCTCACGTTTGGTATTAGAAGTATTGAGATATCATATCTCATGCTATAGGAAGGGTCTCAGGATTGGAATGGGAAGGAGTTGGATATCACATCTCATGCTATAGGGAGGGTCTCAGGATTGGAATGGGAAGGACTTAGATATCACATATCATGCTATAGGGAGGGTCTCAGTTTTGATATTAGAAGCATTGAGATATCACATCTCATGCTATCGGAAGTGTCTCAGGATTGGAATGGGAAGGAGCTGGATATCACATCTCATGCTAAAGGAAGGGTCTCAGGTTTGGAACGAGAAGGATTTGGATATCACATCTCATGTTATAGGATTGGTCTCAGGTTTGGTATAAGCATTGAGATATCACATCTCTGCTATCGGAAGTGTCTCAGGATTGGAATGGGAAGGAGTTGGATATCCCATCTCATGTTATAGGACGGGTCTCAGGTTTGTTATTAGAATCATTGAGATATCATATTGCATGCTGTAGGAAGGGTCTAAGGGTTGGAATGTGAAGGACTTGGATATCACATCTCATGCTATAGATAGGCTCTTAGGTTTGGAAAGGGAAGGAGTTGGATATCACATTTCATGTTAGAGGAAGGATCTCAGGTTTGGTATTAGAAGCATTGAGATATCACATCTCATGCTATAGGAAGGGTCTCAGGATTGGAATGGGAAGCAGTTGGATATCACATCTCATGCTATAGGAAGGGTCTCAGGTTTGGTATAAGCATTGAGATATCACATCTCATGCTATAGGACGGGTCTCAGGATTGGAATGGAAGGAGTTGGATATCACATCTCATGTTATAGGAAGGATCTCAGGTTTGGTATTAGAAGCATTGAGACATCACATCTCATGCTATAGGAAGGGTCTCAGGGTTGGAATGGGAAGGAGTTGGTTATCACATCTCATCCAATAGGAAGGGTCTCAGGTTTGGAATGGGAAGGAATTGGATATCACATCTCATGTTATAGGAAGGATCTCAGGTTTGGTATTAGAAGCATTGAGATATCACATCTCATGCTATAGGAAGGGTCTCAGGATTGGAATGTGAAGGATTTGGATATCACATCTCATGCTAAAGGAAGGGTCTCAGGTTTGGTAGAAGCATTGAGATATCACGTCGCTGCTATTTGAAGGGTCTCAGGATTGGATTGGGAAGGAGTTGGATATCCCTTCTCATGCTATAGGAAGGGTCTCAGGATTTGAATGGCAAGGAGTTGGATATCACATCTCATGCCATAGGAAGGGTCTCAGGTTTGGTATAAGCATTGAGATATCACATCTCTGCTATCGGAAGGGTCTCAGGATTGGATTGGGAAGGAGTTGGATATCCCTTCTCATGCTATAGGAAGTGTCTCAGGTTGGAATGGGAAGGAGTTGGATATCACATCTCATGTTATAGGAAGGGTCTCAGGATTGGAATGGGAAGGATTTGGATATCACATCTCTTGCTATAGGAAGGGTCTCAGGATTGGAATGGGTAGGAGTTGGATATTATTTTCTTGCTATAGGAAGGGTCTCATGTTTGGAATGGGAAGGAGTTGGATATCACATATGCTATAGTTAGTGTCTCAGGTTTGGAACGGGAAGGAGTTGGATATCACATCTCATGTTATAGGAAGGGTCTCAGGTTTGGTATAAGCATTGAGATATCACATCTCTGCTATCAGAAGCGGCTCAGGATTGGAATGGGAAGGAGTTGGATATCCCATCTCATGTTATAGGAAGAGTCTCTGGTTTGGTATTAGAATCATTGAGATATCACATCGCATGCTGTAGGAAGGGTCTAAGGATTGGAATGGGATGGACTTGGATATCACATCTCATGTTATAGGTAGGCTCTCAGGTTTGGTATAAGCATTGAGATATCACATCTCATGCTATAGGAAGGGTCTCAGGATTGGAATGGGAAGGAATTGGATATCACATCTCAGGCTATAGGAAGGGTCTCAGGATTGGAATGGGAAGGAGTTGGATATCACATCTCATGCTATAGGAAGGGTCTCAGGTTTGGTATAAGCATTGAGATATCACATCTCATGCTATAGGAAGGGTCTCAGGATTGGAATGGAAGGAGTTGGATATCACATCTCATGTTATAGGAAGGATCTCAGGTTTGGTATTAGAAGCATTGAGACATCACATCTCATGCTATAGGAAGGGTCTCAGGATTGGAATGGGAAGGAGTTGGATATCAAATCTCATGCTATAGGAAGGGTCTCAGGATTGGAATGGGAAGGAGTTGAATATGACATCTCATGCCGTAGGAAGGGTCTCAGGTTTGGTATAAACATTGAGATATCACATCTCTGCTATCAAAAGGGTCTCAGGATTGGAATTGGAAGGAGTTGGATATCCCATCTCATGTTATAGGAAGAGTCTCAGGTTTGGTATTAGAAGCATTGAGATATCACATCTCATGCTATAGGAAGTGTCTCAGGATTGGAATGGGAAGGACTTGGATATCACATCTCCTGCTATAGGTAGGGTCTCAAGTTTGACATTAGAAGCATTGAGATATCACATCTCATGCTATAGGAAGGGTCTGAGGATTGGAATGGGAAGGAGTTGGATATCACATCTGCTATGGGAAGGGTCTCAGGTTTGGTATAAGCAGTGAGATATCACATCTCATGCTATAGGAAGTGTCTCAGGATTGGAATGGGAAGGAGTTGGATATCACATCTCATGTTATAGGAAGGATCTCAGGTGTGGTATAAGCATTGAGATATCACATCTCTGCTATCGGAAGGGTCTGAAGATTGGAATGGGAAGGAGTTGGATATTCCCATCTCATGTTATAGGAAGGGTCTCAGGTTTGGTATTAGAAGCATTGAGATATCACATCTCATGCTACAGGAAGGGTCTCAGGATTGGAATGGGAAGGACTTGGATATCACATCTCATGCTATAGGGAGGGTCTCAAGTTTGATATTAGAAGCTTTGAGATATCACATCTCATGATATCGGAAGGGTCTCAGGATTGGAATGGGAAGGAGTTGGATATCACATCTCATGATAAAGGAAGGGTCTAAGGTTTGGAAGGGGAAGGATTTGGATATCACATCTCATGTTATATTACGGGTCTCAGGTTTGGTATTAGAAGCATTGAGATATCAAGTCTCATAGTATAGGAAGGGTCTCAGAATTGGAATGGGAAGGAGTTGGATATCACATCTCATGTTATAGGAAGGATCTCAGGTTTGGTATTAGAAGCATTGAGACATCACATCTCATGCTATAGGAAGGGTCTCAGGGTTGGAATGGGAAGGAGTTGGATAT